>NC_034611.1:32689104-32698649 GCF_900095145.1 Mus pahari | reverse complement strand
GTGTGTGTGTGTGTGTGTTTCCCCTCTTGTGATTTACTGGTCTAAGATTATTAATTCCTTACATTTTCTGGGTATGATTAATCTCTTTAGGTTGGAGTTTTCCTTCTATCACCTTCTGTAGAGCTAGATTTGTAAACTGATATTGCTTAAGTTTATTTTTATTATGGAATATCTCATTTTCACCATCTGTGGTGATTGAAAGTTTGGATAGGTCCAGAAGTCTATGCTGACAACGATGGTCTCTTGGAGTGTGTAGAACATCTGTCCACACTCTTCTGGGTTTTAGAGTATCAGTTGAGAAGTCAGGTATTTGTCTAATCTTTCTGTCTGTATATGTTCCTTTGCCTTTTTCCCTTGCTACTTTTAATATTCTTTCTTTTGTTCTGTACATTTAGTATTTTGATTATTATGTATTGATGGGAATTTCTTTTCTGCTTCAGTGCATTTGATCTTCCCTTGCTTCTTGTATCTTCAAAGGCATCCTTTTTCTTAGGTTAGAAAAATTTTCTTCTGTGATTTTGTTGAAAATACTTGCTTTGCCTTTGGCCTAGGTTTCTTCTTCTTCCTCTATTCCCATTATTCTTAAATTTGGTGTTTCCATAGTCTCCCATATTTTTTTGGATGTCTTTTGTCAGGATTATTTTAGATTCAACATTTTCCTTGACAGAGTTATCAATTTTTTCTACAATGTCTTCAACACCTCAAACTGTCTGTTCCACCTCATGTATTCAATTGGTGAGCCTTGCCTCTGAGGTTCCTGTTTGAGTTCCTAAATTTTTCACTTCCACGTTTTCCTGAGTTTGGGCTTTCTTTATTGATTCTGTTTCCACTTCATGCCTTGAACCATTTTATTCATTTCATCCCACTGTTTGTGTTTTCATAGTTTTCTTTCAGGGATTTACTCAATTACTCTTTAATGACCTCTATCATAGTCATAAAGGCTCTTTTAAAGTCTTTTTCTTCTGCTCCAGCTAACTTGGCATCTTTAGGGACTGCTGTGGTAGGGTTACTGGTCTTTCATGGAGAAATTTTCCTGGCAGTTATTGACTGGGTTCTTATGCTATCATCTTGACAGTTGGATTTAGAAAGATTATAATTTTCATTGCTGATATCTGCTCTTGTTTTTGTTGGACAGATGTTTTGCTTCTTGATGTCTGTTGCTCACTCTGGTTTGTAAAAGAGTATGGTGTGTGTGTGTGTGTGTGTGTGTGTGTGTGTGTGTGTGTGTGTGTTGCCTGATAGAAAATTATTCTGGGGTCCTGATAAGTGTTGGGATTCCAGGTAAAATCGTGTTTCTAGATATCAGAAGCTGACCCTTAATAATGAAAATTGACCAGAATAGAGCTTAATGGGGGTCCACAAGAAGGAGGAACGTGGGGTATTTTGCCAGAATCTGTTTTATTCCCTGGGAATGAGGGCAGAGTGGAAGAAAAGGCCACAGCCCTTGGTCTACTGCAGATTAATGATCATTGAGATCCTTACTTTTTATCAACTTAAAGCAAACTAGAATCACCTAGGAAGAGGCAGCCTAAATTCAGGAACTGCCTTCATCAGATTAATGTGTGAGCATGTCTGTAGGATATTTTCTTGATTGGTGATTGATATGGGGAAAGTCCATCTCCCTGAGGGTGATACTATGTCTGTGCATGTGGATGTGGGATATAGAAGGCAGGTAGCTGAACAAGCCATTAAGCAGCAATGGTTTCTGCTTCGGTTTCTGACTTCATGTGTTGTCTCAAGTTTCTTCCCAGAAATCCTTCAATGATGAACTGTAACTTGTAACTCCCCAAGTTGCTTTTGTTTACTCTTTTACTGCAATTTAATGTTTTACAACAAGCAAAAAAGCAACCTAAAACAGAAATTGGTACTAGAGAGGGGAGTCTTTGCTCTGATGAACCCTAACCAAGTGGCTTTTATACTCTGTACTGCTGTGTGGGAGAGTGGAAGACTTTGTAACTTTGGATAGTCAAAGAAATTAGCTGCTTAGAATTCTATAGGCTATTCTGATTTTAAAAAAAATGATGGAAGCTTGCTGTACAAAGTTCCAAAAAGAACTCTGAGAGTCTCTCAAATGCTCTATCACAACTATTCATGTGAAATTCTGAATTAAAGATTTATGTTTTCAGGCTAGGAGGTGCTAACACATCATGTGTGAGTCATAAGACACTAGAACCACTGAAGTGAAATCTTTAATTTACTGCAATAATTAGTGCAGTTTAGCTGGGGATGAACAATTATCTGTGATTAATAAGAAATCATCACCATTGAGACAAAGTATTCTGGAAGTATTTTCTCAGGGTCATGACACAAGTCAGTACATGAGACAGCCTGGTCCAGTGGGAGAATCTCAATCTAACAAGAAATTGGTAGTGCCTAACATTCACTTACATGATATTGGCGTTGAAGGCATGAAGGCTTAGAACCAGTTGGCTAAGCTGAAATCCCTACAGAGAGGGACCTAGAGGTCAAGGTGCACTTTCAGTTGTTCTAGAGGTTTTAGGAAAGAATGTGTAAGATAAAGAAGCTGATGCTTAGCGCCATTTGTCCAGCTCAGAGTTCCTGAAGACAATCTAGCAGAGACCATTGGTGAAATTTCAGCCTCAACTGCAGAGGAGACTCCAGAATATTGTACATGTCAGAACCATGGGGTGGCCATCAAGAACCAAGGCAGGTGTGAACTATCCTTAGCCTCGAAAACAAAGTCCGTGTGTGTTGGTGAGGGCCAAGTTTAAAAGATAGGGATAATTACACATTTTGGAGCTCAAAAGTTCATTAGTGAGTTACAGATATTACAGAGTCGGTGTGTTGTTTAGTCTTTTAGACACATTGACACAGGTACAGTCATTTGGTAATCTTTAATTGATGAAATGCCTCCATTGATTGCCTGTAGGCAAGTGTGGAGGGCATTTTGATGATTGATAAATCTTGTAGGAGAACCTAGAACACAATTCACAGTTCCACCCCAGGCAGACAATCCTCCGTGCGATAAGAAAGGGGGGTGAGCAAGCCAGTAAGCAGCATTCTTCAGTGTCCCCTGCATCAGTCCTTACCTTTAGGTTTCTGCCTTGAGTTCTGAGACTGGCTTCCCTGGATGGTGCACTACAAGATATAAGGGTAAGAGAAACCCTTTCCTCTCCAAGCTGCTTTTGGTCATGGTGTTTTGTCTCAGCAATAGAAACCCTAAGACACTCAGTTATCTACACTACTGGAGTTTGCTTTTGCTTTGATCTGACGATAACTGTGCCTGCTTCTTCCCGTTTTGATTTTGCAGAGTTCAAGGCTAAGATAACTTAAAAGTTTTAAAGCGACTTTGGATACTTGAAGTTTTTAAAAATTGTATGATGTTTAAAGATATATTGCATTTTATACTGTATTGTTAACGTGGTACCTTGAGGACAAGCCAGAAAAAAAATGTATAGTTTAATAGTTTTGTATTTTATATCAAGATAATAAGGAGTCAATTGTGCTCATTATTTTTGGTCAATGTGACATAAACCAGAGTAACTTGAAGGCTGGAGAGATGGTTCAGTGGTTAGAGCACTGACTGTTCTTCCAGAGGTCCTGAGTTTAATTCACAGCAACCACATGGTGGCTCACAACCATCTGTAATGAGATTCAATGCCCTCTTCTGGAGTGTCCATAGACAGCTACAGTGTACTCACATACATAAAATAAATAAATACGTTAAAAAAAAAAAGAGTTGCTTCTACTAGCTTGCCTCCATCTTTTTTCTGGATAAAATTTCCAAATTTATTCTGATTTCTAAAATCAATCTTGACTATTAAAGTCTGAGAATTAAAAATTATAAATTATAATTATTTTTAGATAATCTGAGTTGTTTATATTTGTGGCTTGTGTATAATTACATATAATTTTGGGGTAATAGTACTTAAAAGGTAAAAGGCATAATTTATTGAAACTATATACATACATTCTGAGGTTAGCAAAAATTAAATATTTTAATTCAGATGATCATTATCTCATTTTAGACTGAAAAGTCTTTAAAAAATAAAATATATTAAAAATTTTTAGTGAGACAACTAAAGATATTCATTATTAACTTTATTAAGCAGTATTAAAATCTAAATAACTTAATGAAGTAAATATTTTTTAAATTAACAATTACTAGATAGAAAATGGTAGCTTAAGCACAGGTTAATATATTTTTTGAAAAATAGAATTTATAAAGTTATGCTTTACACTAAATATATTAAAATTACGAAATTTATTATAATAAAAACAAATACTCTTTTCAGACTTGGAAATGTTTCCTTTCCCATTCAAGTACTTTAAAAACCCAAACAATTATCTATAAATTATATGTTCATGTTTGCCTCATTCTAACAATTTAATGAGTTTCCACAGTGTTGTGCATTGTTAGGCCCTGTTGGAAATTTTCTAGAGTCTGAATAAATTTGGAAGTTGTGCTCAGGTACACTATGTTTTACCATAATATACTGACAGTAGACCTAAGTCACCATGAAGGACAGTGTCAGTGAAAAGAGATACAGTAATGACATGTAATCAATAGTGTCACTAAGAAACTTACCAACAAAATGGTGTTTGTAGAAATACATACCAGGAAAACAAGTAGATTATAGGAAGCACAAGGTAAGGTAGAAAAGCAGTGGCTGAATGGCTAGGAGTCTACAGAACTACAACTCCCATGAGGCCTCTAGAACCAGCCTGCTGCCTACATCTTCAGACATCTACAAAATCTAGCACTATGCCAGTGCAAAGAAGGAAAAAATATACAATTTTACATAGATGTGTAAAATATTTAGTTCAAACCAAACCACAAAGGTGGTAAAATCTAGATAAGGAATGTCATAGTTTGATACAAGCATTCCCCTTGTTAGTTGAACAGGTCAGACAGGAAGACTATAGCTGACTATACCAGAGTGGAAACAACTTGACTGATTATCGACTTCAGAGCCAAAAGACGTTCAGGACAATTGCAGTTTATTTTAGTGTTTGCTGCTCCTATAAGAAAAGAATACTTAAGTCTGAGTACTTTGGAGAGAGTAAAGGTTTATTTTGGAGAAACAAACAAACAAACAAAAAAACAGAAACTAAAATGTCCCAGTGTTTGGAATCCCATTTGCTCACCTCCTGGGGAAGAGGTCCTATGCTGAGTCACACTGTAGAAGATTGCACGATGATATGAGCACATGCAACAAGAAAGGTTACATGAAATGTTAAATAGAAAGTCACAGAGCGCCTCCAGTCAGAACTGTTCTTTTATTCCTCACCCTTGGAGAAATGGTCGAGTCCATGAGAACTACCTATATTCTTTCTGAGGACAGTGGCACCAATGCCCTGTTCACCTCCCACTGATGTCATCTCCTACATGATCCAGTCGGACTCAATACTACTATGTAGGACACAAGCTTTCACCCAAACTAGATCCAAGCAAGAACGATATGGGATGTACTAGGTATTTATATTTTAATATTCATATCTATAGCATGAGGACAACATAATATGAGGATGATATGAAGATAGTTTGAGTTTCATAGTAGACCATATAATGGTGAGTATATTTCCTGCCTTGGCAAGCTAAGAAAGAAAAATGAATAGTGTACGTTGAAGCCAGCTATATTGTGAGTTGAAGCCTGGGCTACAAGTCTCTAAAGACAGCCCTAGTAATAAATAAACAAATTAATAAACAACTATTATGCACTTCAAAGATGGAGAAATTTTGATGATTAATGAGCTAAAGTGGTGTAAAGAATTTGAAGAAAGCATTTACACATGGATTTCTTTTGAGGAAGAGTTCCAATATAAAATTCGGGGTTAGTCCTTAGTAGTGAGACACAAAACCACTTTAGCAAGTAATTATCTCTCCTCTGTCCAAGAAACTGTCAAGTGAAGTTTCCTAATAATGTATGCTGCTGCCACTTATAAGCAGGCTTAGGAGTTGCCTAGAGAGTAAGAAATTAAATACTCTTTGCATAGTGCACATTTCAAATTAAAGAGTGAATTGTCACTATAGATAGAGACGTTGCCATAGAAATGTAGAGTTGAAAAAATATGCTTCCTGACAATAATGAAATGGGCAGGCTTTTATTTAAATTTGTTCTGATATGAAAGTAATAAGGTGCCTTTCACAAAGCTCCTTTAAGTCTCTCGTTCCCATCTACAGCACACCTTTGGAGTTATTAAAACTTAGGCTTTATGTGTCAAATCCCAACAGGCATTGTATCCTCTTCACAGGGAATTGAAGTATCGTGTAAAGATAGCAATGCCATCAAAGATCTAGTGTTTGAAAGTGATCCTGTCATGAATTCTAAGAATGGCTCAAAAGATATCTTTCTCTGTTCTGTCAAGCCAGGACTGAGATCGCAAGAATGCTTAACTGTGTTCAATGGGACTTAATGTTTTGTCAGTCATTTATCTATACACTTAGTGTGCTGTCAACCAGAAAAAAAAGTGCCCACTGAAATGAAGCACAAGCTTTCAAAGAAAAGAGCGTGCCCACTTCCTAGCTGTAAAGTGTCCAGAAGGGCAGATTGGGTTTTTTGCCCTTTCCTCTTAAGGAATGGAAACTGCAGTACTCAGGAATTCTGTTCAGTGTGAGTGATTATCAAGCAAATTTGCTCCCCCCAAGGTTTTGAATTTCTAGCTTTTTTAAAGATATGTGTCATGTCATACAGTTAAAGGCTAACCTTGAACTCCTGGTCCTCCTGCCTCTACTTCTCAAGTTCTAGGATGATAACATGGCCGCTATGCCCATTGTAACAGAGTTTAAATTCAAAGGAGAAGTTTCTGACTTATGTGTAATACCTAATCACATGAGGCAAGAAACATAGTGAACTAACTTATTAAAAATGCAAATAACCAAAAAAAAAATAACCTCATGCAACTGGCATTTTAGAAAAATGTTAATGGCCTGCAGCAAAGTAAACTTGACACTTCAAGGTAAAATACTTCACTGTATACATTAATTAACAAAAAACCTCAAAGTTTATCAAGGTCAGCTGCTGTTGCTATTACACATGGTAAACAGGGGGCTGAGAGGCATAGAAGTGACAGGAGAAAGGTTATGCACTTACCTACTGTGTCATTCAAAGAAACAATGTAATGTGCAGGTGAGAGAAGGCGCAGAACTATTTTCATGCCTTGAATAAGAACGGTTCAGTTATACTGAGCCATGTGTTCAGCAGTTGGTCCCCTCCTGATGGTGATACCTACAGATGTTTTGAGGCCTAGACAGAGGAAGAAGATAAGCTGGAACATCTTCTTGTCCCTGTCCCTCCCTCCCATGTCTTACTTCCTCTGTTCCTTGTATACCATGAAGTAAATTTTTTCTGTCTCTGCACAGCCCTTCCAGCATGATGTTTTGCCTCACCCTGGGCTTAGGATTAATGAGATCAAAGACCATGGATGAAAAACAAATCTCCAAACTTTTGGGGCAAAATAAAGCTTCTTTCAGCTGTTCCTATCAGGTGTTTCATCACGGTGATGAGAAAGTCACTAACAGTTATAAATCTTACCAGAGCTTTGAAGGAGTGAAAGCGAGTTCCAGAGATGGGTCGATAGATGAGGTTGTCATTCCATGCATCTTGGAATCTCAGAGAGGGGACATGATTCCATTTTTTTTTTTTACAGAAGCTGTTGCACAGCTAAGTACTCTACACATTTAATAAATTATATCTGACTCATCTCTGAAGATGACTCTAAGCATCTGCACTTGACCCAGGGATGCGAGTGACAGAAAAGTATAATATGAACTTTAGACTAAGGCTTTGAAACCTGAGTCAGCAGGAAGTCTGAGCCTTTCTCCACTGTCACTTGACCTACCAACAGCAGCTTTTTTTTTTTTTTTTTTTTTTTTTTTTTTAAAGTGGGGTTAGATGCTGAGAGGTTCGATTAGAGATAGGCATGGAAAACACTCAGCAAGCTGTAACACAAATAGTAATCTGTCAAACAACAGCATATTGGACTGCACAGATGATTTAAATCAAGTGATGTTCTAAAACTTTGTCATAAAACTATTTTAGCTTTATGGGAGAGTGGCAAAAAGTAACACTTAGATGTTCACTGTGCCAACTTGTCCTATAAAAGTTGGGTACTAAATATCTGAGCCTGTCAGGCAAATGGCCTCAGTTACAGACATTCAGCTTATGCACTTGAACTCTGTCACTTGATAAAGCATGGGCGAGCTGCTGTTCTAATAAACCTCTATGAAAAATCAGCAATGGGCTAATTGTCTCCAAGGGTGTAGGTTGCCAACTCCAAGACCAAGTTAAAGGTGTTGTTCAATGATAACATTTGCTCACAAATATTCAGACCACCTATTCCCTTGGTCTCTTGCCAGTTTACTGTTTCCTGACCTTTGTGAATATGACATTCCGAAAGAGTGAGGCCAGGCATTCTGTAGAATGTCCAGAAATTAATTTTTGTCTTCTGTTATCAAGAGATTGTACTACTGAGTCTATGAAGGTTTTGTTTTTAGAAGATTACTGAAACCATGACATCTCCTCTAATCTGATTCGCTTATTTGTTTGGCTTCCTAGCTGTTAGGCTGTATAATGGGAGGAAAACTATCAAAGAATGTGTGCCTATGTGCTATAACCTTAATAGCCATCAATAAGTATTTGGGGGGAAATGTAGTCAAACAGTTCTTTGTTCTTCATTAGCCCTTTGCAGTGGTTTACACAAGTGGATATTCCTCATCTATATTAACTGTTAGGGTAGTTGGCTAAGAATCATTCTCTATTTCATTCGCGCCTGCACACATATTGATTGAAGCTCTTAAAGAAAAGCTTGTCATTTCTCCCCCTTTGTTCCTTTCATAAAGTTGTTAATAAATACCAAAATGCACTTAAGACATGCCTTTTGTTCCTTAGTAATCATCACCACTGCCATTGTATGTTCTAATAATGTGACACTGGCTCCTCTAAGTTCTTTCAACATGGCTGCAAAATTCTTTGATATTGCCCTTCCTCCTACTTTTTTATCATTCTAGTTTACTTAATTTAACTTAATTATTTAGTTTAATTTAGTTTAACTTAGAGTACTTCCTGATACTAGAATACACTTCAGGCTCATTTTTACTTTCCTACCCCCAAATCAAGAATCTGCCATTTTCTCAAAGGACCTTGTTCCCTTTACTGGGGATTCTGTTGCCAATGGGGTTTTGCTTTTCTAGGCCCTCTCAGAGAACAGAGACCTATAATTTAACTATGTTTATCTAACTCAGCACAGCTGATGTAGTCAAATAAAATATGTCACAGTTAAAACTAAATTATTTCCTTTCATATGTACATGTCTCAAATATTGCTGTGGATCCTAGCTCCAAAAATTTAGATGTGAGGATATAACTTGGTGTATCTGCAGATAATAGGAATTTATAAAGAGACTATGAAGGAAGGAGGAAAGGAGTTTCCCAGAGGAGAATGGCAGGGCATAGGCACTGTGGAGGACACATAGGGAAAGTGTATTATATAATATATAATATATAATATATAATATATAATATATAATATATAATATATAATATATAATATATAATATATAATATATAATATATAATATATAAT
>NC_034611.1:32684438-32688919 GCF_900095145.1 Mus pahari | reverse complement strand
TATATGATATATGATATATGATATATGATATATGATATATGATATATGATATATGATATATGATATATGATATATATGATATATATGATATATATGATATATATGATATATATGATATATGATATATATGATATATGATATATGATATATGATATATGATATATGATACATAATATATATACATATGTGTGTGTGTGTGTGCGCATGTGTAGTTACACTAATTGAAGTGACAATGCTCTCCCTAAAGCCATAGATTATTTCACAAAGAGCCCAATGCCAAAGAATAGAAACCTCTTTTCAAGATGTTGGTCGTAGAAGTTCAAGATAACCTCCAAAGGAATAGAGGCTACTTCCATCTTCCTTGCTTGCCTACCAGGAAGCAAAGATAAGACCTTACTTATGAAAACACACTTAGGACAGACAACTTGTAGGAATGGAACTGGGACCAACCTGGAAGCCTTCTGGAGGAATAATTACCAGAATGAGTGCTGCAAGCTACAAATAGAGAAAAGTGGTCAATAGTCTTACTTGTTGCTCTTTACCATATACACTTTAATAACACATTCAACAAATTTTAATTGAAAAAAATGTATACAATATACTATCATCATATTCTCCTCCCCCTACTCCTCCCATATTCTCCTCACTTCTGTACCCAGCCAACTCCATTTTGTTCTCCCTCTCTAGCTCCCAGTCCTCCTCCTCTCCCTCATCTCTCTAAAAGACAAACAACAAAAAGCAAATGAAAGAAGAAACACACACATATTCTGGCTATTCTAATGGTTCTCATGTAACTATAAGGCTTAATTCTACCAAGACAAACAACTTCCATCAGAATAGAGACTTCCTTCTTACACAGCTTACCTTCTTTGCAAGGGATGAAAAGACCATGGCAAGAATGATTATATTAATCCTCAGCTGTAGAAAAGTGACTGTAAAGTGACCATACTCTCAGACTCTTGAAGGGCCCTGTTCTATGAAGTATAAGGCTATGGTAAGCACAGTAGTCAAGCAATTGACACAGAGGTCATGCCCAGGCCTCTAGAGCTCATGACAAGATAGGAACTCAATGCCTTGACCTCTTCTTATCACACCATGGGCAACATTGTTAATGGAATTTTGTCACATTCAGATGGTCATCAGTGGAAACAAGCTGAAGGTTTTGTTTCCCTGACTCCAAGAACCTCAAGTCCTCTATGCAAAAGAAAGCTGACTGAGCCCTGAAAAATATGATAGAGGGCCCCCATTGCCACATCCAGAAACTTGTCATGTGCGTTCTAGTCTACTGCGTTCTTTGGTGGTACTCCTAAAAAATGCAGGCTTCAAAGTCCAAAAAGTGGCTGTGCAGACCATGGATAACAGCAACAGAGGCCTCCTGGGACCAGTTATTGCAGATTGTCTACTCAGGAGTCTTAGGGCTACTGATGAATCTGTCCCCTGTGCCAAAGTAAATTCTTCTGGAGCTTATGTGAGCTGCAGAAATTGTCACTAAAGCAAGACATCTTGAAGCATAAATCCTGCTTTAGCTGCTGCCATGAAATATTCAAACAGCCAACTATCATTATGACAGTCACACTGGTTGCCAAAGAGTTAGTTGTAATTTGATTGACAGTTCCCTGCCTACGGTAAAAAGAGGATGTCTGACAGCTATCAATCAAAGAGCCCAGTTCTAACAGCTTAGCTTATCTGAAGGCAAGATGAGGATTAAAAGAATGATTACTATAAGACTAAATTGAAATTCTTAATTGTAGTCAATTGTACTTAACTTCTAGTCAAATAACTTCAGTGAGAGTTGAGTACCTCTGATTTGTGTCAGGTCCTTCCTCCTCCCAGGGGCAATTTCCCACCTCATTCTCTATATACCAGTGATTTACAGTAATGCAGAACTCTGCCCTCTATGCAAGACTGTGACTTCAAAAATCAGAAAACTGTGAATTCCCACATGATAAGACACTTAAAAGATTGGCCCCAATAACATTTATGGAAACAAGCAGCTCATGAAACTCACAGTGCATCCAAGTCACATGAGATGCCTTTGTTTCTAAAAAGTACAGAAGCTATTAACATTTATTTGAGAGAGAGAGAGAAAGAGAGAGAGAGAGAGATCTTAGGTGATGGAGCCACCCATAGGTTGCCATGTCTCCCCTCATCCACATCCTGCACATAATCTCTGTTTAATTCATTAGTTGACACAACTAGACAGTGATGCAACTGTTTCTTTATAATGTCATTGACGCCCTATCTGTAATGAGTTGATGTTTCACCCTGTCTCTCCTGGGAGAGTTACACAGCATTTAGCCCTGAAATAGGGACTGAACCGAATTTTAAAAATGTGTCTATGTAGCCGCCAGCAGCCACGGGTTACTGGATTCCTGAAAGGAAAGATGGGGTTGGATGGGAAAGGCGGCGAGAAAAATAAAGAGCCAAGACAAAGTCCGCTGATCAAGGCCCAGTGTTTACTGATGAGTCTGAGCTTATAAAGGGTGGGGGCACCCATCCCCCACCATGCCAGGGTCTCATGGTCACTTTGTCAGGATCTGTCAGGAAAACAGGTTCAGCATCTCAGCAGGTAGTGGCATCTTGGAAGAAACCTCAGATGTGGCAGGACAATAGACTTTACTTAGGTTGGAAGACTCCACCCTAGGTGGGCTAGCAACTGTGGCAAACCAGGTCTGACCCAGCCTACTTAAGTCTGGCTGAAGGAAGCATGATTACCATCGTTACAGATGGTAACACATGCAACTGAAACTAAGCCAAAAAATGGGTCATCTGCGGGAGCAATCATGGTTGTGTAGCCATGTTGTATGTACTGCCATGACTTCTTGCTGTCCTATCAGCCTCATTGTTCCTCTTATGAGGGGTAAGATACACAAATGAGAGTGCATGTTATGATTGTGTAGGGTCTGTTGGGAGGAAATCCCAAGATGCTCATATTATATGCATTTAGAGTTGTATCTCTTTGATAAATAGGGTCCAGCATGTGTGTATGGAGGTACCCCAAAATTGTTGCTGAATATATATATATATATATATATATATATATATATATATATATGAATATATTATATACACATATGTAATATATTATATATATAACAAGTATGTGTCAAGATTATAATAATATGCTTGTGCATGTGCACATGCACGCACACACACTGCTCTAAAATTTCATTGTATTATGAAATACTTTTCTAAGAAAAATGTTGTCCTCAGCTATTATTGAGTGTGTCATTACTAGACATCAGCAAGGTTGACAAAAATGAAACGATTTATTTCACTGTGAGTTCAGCAGTATCTTGTTTTCAACAAAATGTGATAGTATTTATTTATTTATTTATTTATTTATTTATTTATTTATTTGGGCCCTACTACATTAATCCAATAGTATATGCATTCTAGGTACTTAAATTCTTTTCTTTACATTTAATATCATTAAAGTTTTTATTTTAGCCATTCTAATAAATTTATATCAAGACTATGATGTGGTAGCAGGTACCTTCTGTGGAATATGTTTAATCTCCAATAAAATCTTGGGGAAGGAATCATTAATAAATGTCAAGTGAGAATTAGAATATGAGCTGTCTCACACTGCAGCCTCTCAGCTCTTAACCTTCTTGGAGGACCTGCCTCTGCAAGTACATCAATCCTCTTCCTTGTGTGTTTGCACTTCACTTCACAGGCAGTTATTTTAGTGATGCACATTAAAATCTATCATTCTTTCCCATTAGCTCAAGATATTAATCAAACTGATGTTGCATTTTTTTCCCTTTTAACCTGTGACATTCATGGAGCTGCCTCTTTGTGCTGAGGAATTAACATTCAAATTCAAATATCAGCAGGCATGTCCAGTGAAACAAAACAAAACTCTCGGTCTGCCACACCAATGTAATTATGCACAGTTGAAAGTTTTCAGTGATGATATGGGAAAAAGACCTCCCTTACCACACTTGCCAATACCAAAGTGGTACACCCAAGAGCCGGACTCAAGATCGTGAACATTATCTTTGTAATAACATACACAAAATAAATCAGTAATTGCTTCCCATAGTGAAAATTCTGGAATTTTGCTTTCTTAAAAAAAAAACACAGAGAAATATTATAAGAAGGTGCTTTCATTTTTATCACAGGTATGGGGATATGGGGCTACTTCAGACTGTCTGTAGCATCTGACTATGATTTGCCTCATGTTCTAGTAGAGGAATGGTCTTGCCAGCTGCAAATGGTTTCTGTGATTGTGTGATGTTTGTAATTCTAGAAAATTTTTAGAGAGTATATAAATGGTAGGGGCCCCCAATAAGTGTGGTCAGTGGTTGATGGTCATTCAGGAGGATTGGTGGTGGTTTGTTAGTAGTCATGTTCAAAGAAGAAAAAGAAGAAAGAAATTAAATTAGATTCTAGGATTTCTTCTTCTTCTTCTTCTTCTTCTTCTTCTTCTTCTTCTTCTTCTTCTTCTTCTTCTTCTTCTTCTTCTTCTTCTTCTT
>NC_034611.1:32663266-32684395 GCF_900095145.1 Mus pahari | reverse complement strand
TCTCTCTCTCTCTCTCTCTCTCTCTCTCTCTCTCTCTCCTCCCTCCCTCCCATCTTTCCTATCTACTGATAGGGGGTGAAACTGGGGAAGGGGTATAAAGGATAGGAAAAAGAAGAACACACAAAGTAAAAAACTAGCTGCAGCTTCCCCTGTCTTTTTCAATCTAAAGTGAGATTTAAAAAGTATCTATTTTTTGTAGTATAAATTTTGAGATACACACACAGAGTTGAGACAAGCTTTAAAGAAACATGATATAATGGTAGATTTATAACACTAAGGGAAGATTGAAGCAAGATAATTATTATGTCCCTCACTTTATCATGTTATTATTTTTGAAGTTGGAAATTCTGAAAAGTAATCTCAGCTACTCATAATTTTGGAATGAGCTCCACACAGTTACTAAATGTAGTTACCATGATATACATCTTGTATTCCTGTCAAATGGTTAAGCCATTTTGCCCTTAGACCAACATCTTCCTTTTAACCACTTTTTAACTCTCTGGTTTCAAGTTATTGTTTTTAGGTAAGTATACCCATGCAGTATTTGTCTTCTGGTGCTTGTCATATTTCACTGTCATTCATCCCTGATGCAAATAACATTACTGTCTCCCCTTTAAAGGTTGTATTACTTCATTTGTGTTACTAATTATTTCTCTTGATATATGTGAAATGTTATAAAATTTTACCCAGTGTTAACAAATTATACCATGTGGTATACATATTTATTTTGTCCTTTGCATATCTTCTACTAATTAGTAGTTTTTAAAATGAATCTGCCATACCAGATAGTAGTTGGAATTTACCGTATATTCAGTATTTTAGGTTTTTGGAGAGCAATTAATTGTTATTGTCATTGTTAATCTAAAGACAAAAGAAAATATCACTTTTTAAATATTTGTACTCTAAATTTTCATTTGTAGACACAATCTGAGGAAACAGAAGGAGTTCCTTAAAAGCATACAAAAGTCAGCGAAAACAGCACACAAAGCTATATGTCAGAAATTAGAGAAAGTATTTCCACTTTAAGCTTAAAGCCCATATGACAAGTGTGCAAGTTTTACTTATTCAGAACACACACATAATAATATCATTTGCTACAGTAAACTATTGTAATTAGATGGTGGTGGCATGTGTTTTTAATTCTAATACTGGACGGTAAAGACAGGAAAAGCAAGGGTTCAAGGCCAGTTTGGGCAGCAGAGCTAGTTTGAGACCTGAGACTAACTTTTTATTGAGTTTTTGTTCCAAAAATAAAGACACTCCAGACCTTGTAAACACGAGGGAAATATATCTTTGCTTCACAGTACTGTGACTCCTTTGAAGACTTGGCCAATAAAAACCAGGACAATGTACCTGGACACAAATAGATATCTTTATGAGAAGCCTGAAAGGAAATGTTGCTTAATGCTGTTCATGTAGTTCATTCCACATACCAGGTCAGTAAAATGATACCAAGAATAGCCCAGCAGAGAAGGAAATCACTAAGTCAACATGGTTGCATAGCATATGTGTTTTCTGTTAGAGAGAAACACTGGTTGAATAACAACTGAAAAGTTGAGTTACACTATGAAATACCAGTTTATAATAGTCTAATGTAGTATTGAGATCACTATAAACAAAATGTATTATTCAAATACAATTCTCAATATTTTATTTTATGTTTTTAACCAAACTCTATGGTTCTGTTAAAACTATACTCTAATCTAATTTCCACAGTGTCATATCTGAATGACTGAAAAATTTTATGCACTAGAATTCATAATGCATTTTATTTTAATAAAAAATGTCAAAACTAAAGTTTTACATAATGTCTACTAATATGTCAAAAACATATTCTGACTATTCTGATTGATAACAAACAGAAGTCATTCTTATGTCAAATGTAAAAATAAAATTCTATTTTAGATCTACCATTATGTATTAAATTCAAATTACATAACCAGTCACTGGTACTTTAACTGATTAATCTTCATGGCTTTCATGAGCTCCCTTTAAACAGAGAATGACATTTGCTTCCCAAAACTTCTTAGAAATTTTTAAATTTTCACATGTCTCCTTTATATAGTAGATACAAAATATTTGCAATTAATACATTGTAAAGATATGATATTAAATATTCTACTATGAAAAAACCAAAGATTATTCTTAATAAAACAGAATTTTTTTTAGTCAGTATCTATATGGGAAAGAATTTTCAATAAAATGCATGGATGAGATTTTACATCAGTTCTTCACTCATTTGCACAGCCTATTTGACCTAACTCCATCTCCTCTTCATCATATAGGATTCCTAAGTGAGTTAAAAGCAATACCTGTGTCATGAGCATATGACTAGAGAACAACTCAAGATACTTATTACTTTAAAACTTTGAACTCTAAACCAAATAGAAATTACTTGTAACCGTGGTTTTATCAATATAGGACTAAATCATTTAAATGTTTTTAAGTAAGATGTAAAAGGCAAGAGAGTAAATGTTTCGTATTAGAGCCTAAACTATAAATCATTTTCAAAGAAATCGATGTACATTCCCCTCTATGCCTCTCTCTCTCTCTCTCTCTCTCTCTCTCTCTCTCTCTCTCTCTCTCTCTCGTGTGTGTGTGTGTGTGTGTGTGTGTGTGTGTTTTGGTTTAAATTAGAAGTATCTTCTAAAGGCACATTTCATTAAATTTTGGTCCCTGGTTGATTGTAGCATGTAGATGTTTATAAAAATACCCTTTGCCTTCAAAAATTGAACTCTTGGCAGATGTCATAAGCAAGTCAATAATACATACTGAAATTATTTAAGATAAGGTAGACAATCTGTTTTCCTACTGTGACTCAGCCTGTTTAGCTTTCCTTTAAGAAAACAATGCAAGAAAAATTTTTTTTGAAATTTTCATTTATATTCAAAAGTGAAATGGGGGCAGGTGATACAGCTCAGTACACTGTACACTTACAATGTAAGCCTGACAGCCTGAACTGATATCTAGAACCCCCATAAGAAGCTGGATGTGGTGGTGGCACATATTTGTAATCCCAGTATTCTTAGAACAGAGTGGGAAGCAGAAACAAGAAATGGCTTAAACCATGCCAGTCAGCCAGCCTGCTGTAACAGCATGGTATAAACAAGAAAGAGCTTGCCTCAAAAAGCTGAGAGAACCAACTCTCAAAGTTGTCCTCTGATCTCTACAGACACTGTCATGTGTACACTCATATGGACATATTCACATAATAATTTTGAAAGAGATAAGCATGAGTGATTATTTTGTGTCACTGCTTCAGTTTGAGCTATTGAGTATGCTACATTCAAAAACTTATATGAGGCTATATCCCACCCATATAGGAGAAAGTGGAATATTGAATGTGGTGTACAAATTATCCATGTCAAAACAGGTCATGAGAATCAAGAGGAAATAATGTTCCCACAAATTTCACTGGGGCATTTATCAATGATATCTTCAACTTTGGTCAGAGTCCTTTTATACTATCCATGTACAAATATTTGAAATTAAAACATAAACATATATTTATTTCATAGATATATCAACTTGTGTTCCTAATATAGTACACAAATACACACACACAGGCACATGCATGCGCATGTATGTATTCCAGATATGTGTTAATGTGGGTTAAAGTGTGCACTCACTGATAAGTGGATATTAGTCCAGAAACTTAGAATACCCAAGATACATTTTGCAAAACACAAGAAAACCAAGAAGGAAGACCATTGCATGGATACTTCATTCCTCCTTAGAATAGGGAACAAAATACCCATGAAAGGATATAGATACAGAGACAAAATTTAGAGCTAAGATGAAAGGATGGACTATCCAGAGATAGTCCCCACCCGGGAATTCATCCCATCATCAGCCACCAAACCCAGATACTATTGCACATGCCAGCAAGATTCTGCTGAAGGGACCCTAATATAGTGGCCTCTTGTGAGGCTATGCCATTGCCTGGCAAACACAGTGGATGCTCACAGTCAGCTATTGGATGGAACACAGGGCCCCCAGTGGAGGAGCTAGAGAAAGTACCCAATGAGCTGAAGGGGGCTGCAGCCCTATAGGTGGAACAACAATATGAACTAACCAGTACCCCCCTGAGCTCGTGTCTCTAGCTGCATATGTAACAGAAGATGGCCTAATCGGCCATCATTGGGAAGAGAGGCCCCTTGGTCTTGCAAACTTTATATGACCCATACAGGGGAATGCCAGGGCCAAGAAGTGGGAGTGGGTGGGGAGGGGAGGAGGGGTGGGGGGAGGATATAGGGAACTTTCGGGATAGCATTTGAAATGTAAATAAAGAAAATATCTAATAAAAAAAAGTTCAGCATCCACTTGGGGCTTCGGCCTCTAGGCAAGGCGGGACTCGGGAAGTTTTGACTGCTTGTTCCCCACACAATCGCTGGGTGGGCATTGGGCTGTGTGAAGCCTTAGGACCCCTCTCTGAGGTTGGTGAAGAGCAGTCAGAGGTGGACGGGGGCTGCTGGAGGTTCCTGGACCTGCATGGAGGCCAGAGACATCAGGTTCTCAGACTCTTGGACACTCAGACACAGCGGGATGCCTCAGAAGAGCTGAGAACTGAGTGGAGCCCCACTGGCTGAATCTAGCCCTGGATGAAGTGAAAGGGCAGGCGGATAGTTCCATCTGGGTCCCATGGGGAAGAGAGTCCTTGGCTTGGTCGACTCCATAGCTGGGAGTGCAGAGAGGTCTCCTGCTGGAGATTAGACCCAGCTCTTAGGAGGAAGACCTGCTCCTTTGTTCCCCACTGGTGGTCCCTACAAGAAGAGGCAGTCCATGGTTTTAAAGCACTTATTGTCATGTCAGAGAGTTGTGATGAGTAAAACAATAGCCCACTTTCTCAGGGCAGGCCTGAGGTTAAATACCTTTGCAGGGAGGAGTGTCTGAGAAGGAGAGCTTAATTGGCTAAGCCCTTGAGACCTTTAGGTACCTCACTAAAAGGGAGATCTGTCTTGAGGCTATGTGATCTGTGGTTCTTTACCTGTGGAGGGGCATTGTCCTTACATGACTGATGGCCACAGACTTTTGAAGTGGAGATGTGCAGCCTCCTGTCAGCAGCCTGGTGTCTAGAAGCATGGCAAAAACACCTAAGGCTCCTTGCACGCTTAGTGTCTCCTTACCTGCTGAGTGTCTGGGGTTTTAAACCTAGCTCAACCAGGAACCGGGCTGCCTCTCATGATCTCACATGTTAACATTCAGCAGAATAGCCTGAACAATCCACTGCCCTGTTTAGAGAAAGACTCATTACCAGAGTGCTTGGGTTTGAAGCTGTGGCTTGAAATGCTTCTTATTAAACAAGTGAGTTTTGGC
Organism: Mus pahari; assembly: GCF_900095145.1. Lineage (NCBI taxonomy): Eukaryota > Metazoa > Chordata > Mammalia > Rodentia > Muridae > Mus > Mus pahari. Next base: position 32,679,079 of record NC_034611.1, on the reverse strand, counting down.
CAATGTTTTATATCTTTATGCCTCAGGTATCACTCTTAGTTATTTTTATGTTCCTGTGATAAGACTCCAGGATTGAGACAACTTACAGAAGAGAATTATGGTTTGGCTTACAGTTCCAGAGGGAGAAGAGTCCATTGTAGTGAGTAAAGCTGGAGGCAAGAAACAGGCATGGTGGCTGGAGTGGAAGCAGAGGGCTCATGTAATGGCTGATTAATAAATAATCCATTGTATAAATTAACCACATTTCCTTTAACCATTTTTTTTTTTGATTGAAGGATAACAAGGAGGGCCAAAGGGAGGAGGGTGCTTATATATCTCTCAGAAGGGAAAATAAAAGTCACTGGAGGTGAATGGATAGGGGAAACTGGGGGAGAGGGAATAGGGAGGAGAAGCAGGGTAGATATCAAGTGTAAGGAGAACTGAGGAGAGGACCCGGAGACTGAAGAGAAATCTGCAATGTATGGGGCACGGGGGTGGGTGGGGGAGGACCTCTCTAGGACGTGGGGGAGGACCTCTCTAGGACACGACAGAGACCTAGGATAGGTGAGGCTCTAGGGAGTCTATGAGGGAGACTCCAGGTGAGACTCCCAGCCTGACGTGGCCTCCTCTTGTAGCATGACAGGACTTCCAGTGGAGGGAACAGGGCACCAACCCATCCACAAAACCTTTGACCCAAAATTTGTCTTACCTACAAGAGGTTCAGGGACAAGGATGCTATGGAGAATGAAAGAATGACTAACCAATGACCGGCCCAACTTGAGAACCATTCCATTGGCAAGAACCAATCCCTGATACTTTTGATGATACGCTGTTACGCTTGCAGACAGGAGCATATCTTTCCTCTGAGAGGCTCTACCCAGCAGCTGATGGAAACAGGTGCAGTGATCTACAGTCAAACATTAGATGGAGCTCAGGGAGTAAGAGAAGAGTTTGGGGAACAACTGAGGGACCCACAGGGGATATGGACTTTACAAGAACAACAACAGAGCCAACTAACCTAGACCCATGGGGGCTCCCAGAGTCTAAACCAACCAAAGAGCATACAGGATGGACCTAGGACTCCACCATGTATGTAGCAGATGTGCACTTTGGTCTTCATGTGGGTTCCCCAAAAACTGGAGTAGGAGCTTACCCTGACTCTGTTGCCTGCCTGTGGATACTATTCCCTTAACTGGGCTGCCTTGTCTAGCCTCACTGGAAGAGGATGTACCTAGTCCTTCAGTGACTTGACGAGCCAGGGTCAGTAGACATCCAGGCGAACCTCCCCCTTCTCAGAAGAGAAGGGAACGGGGAAAGTAGGAGAAGTTCTATGAGGAGGGGATTTGAAGGAGGGGAGCTTCAATCAGGAAGTAATGGTAACTAATTAATTGAAAATAGTGTAAGGCTCATTTTCACTGAATATACTCCTTCAGCCTCTGCAAAGGATACATTAAGAGGGTGCCGATTATTTAAATGCCTGGTAACATCTCATTTAAAGAACCACACTCCACTGTCTGGCCCCCACACTCTTCTGACTGTAAATAATTTGAAATGCATTTAATCCAATTTTTATAATGCCCGTAGATTTCTACAGACAGGCACCATTTACAAGTACAGATTCAAAATCTTTCAAGACCCCAGGCAGTCTCTTAATTGTACACCCCATAAAATCAAAAAGCAAACATTTTAAAACAGAATATATGTTACCATCCTGAAATGGAAGTATATTGAAGAAATACTGGGTCAAAGCAAGACTGAAGCCCAGCAAAGCAAACACCAAATCCTGTTGCTTCATGTCCAACATCTGGCTCTTTAATTTCAAAAGACTTAGCTGTGTTCTTCCAGCTTTGCTGTCTACAACATACACCTCTCCCTTCCTCCATTCTTCTTCTATATGTCCCTCTTCTCCTCTCTCTCTCTCTCTCTCTCTCTCTCTCTCTCTCTCTCTCTCTCTCTCTCTCTCTCTCTCGCTAGTTCTACTACTTGTAGGCAGTTCATCTTGACAAATATCTAACAGCTCTAGCTTCTGCCCCATCCTGTGGTTCCACAGTCTAGGCTTCAGTTCCAGTGCTTCATGCAACGGCCTTTCATGGACTATTGTGCTTCCAGAGTCTACACAGGGACACTGGTACCACCCACTGGCTTGCTTCAACAGCTCTTCAAAACTACAGAGAAAATTTTAAGGAAGAACCCTATATTTTTTGTGATTTTAAATCTACCACTACTTGTATATCTTTGCAAAGTTCAGCCATCAGCTTTGGATTGAACCACATTAACAATAGCTTTTGATTACAGTTGCCTTCTGTGAGCAGAAAACATATTCCATTCTATCTCACAAGTTGCTGAGTTGGGTAGGGGCTGACTCTGAGGGTGTCCTCTTAACCCAGTAGAGATCTTTTCTCTACATAATGACAATAATCTCTTTAGTTTCAACCCTTCTTCATCACAAGTAATGGATGTAACATTAAGCATACCAGTGTCTTTTTCTTGCCAAACTGAACATTTCATATTTCCTTTTGCCCAATTTGCTCTTTTTCATTGTAAACCTATATAAGAATAATTATTAAAAATGATATGGCAAAGCCAATATTAGACTTTCTTAAAAGCTTCTCTGTTATTTTTTCAAATCACTTTGGACATGATCTATTAAGTCAGGGCAGACACAGTGATACACAGTGTGATATGACTGGCAAACTAAAAAGTAAAGATTAGATGTCAAAAATCAAAGAAGAAACCACAATAGTTCATGATTGAACTTCCCTTAGACACTTGTGAAAAAAATGGTCTTAGTCAGGGTTTCTATTCCTGCACAAAAATTATGACCAAGAAGCAAGTGGGGGAGGAAAGGATTTATTCGGCTTACATTTCCATACTGCTGTTGATCACCAAAGGATCCAGGACTGGAACTCAAGCAGGTCAGAAAACAGGAGCTGATGCAGAAGCCATGGAGGGATGTTCTTTACTGGCTTGCCTCCCCTGGCTTGCTCAGCCTGCTCTCTTATAGAATCCAAGACTACCAGTCCAGAGATGGTCCCACCCACAAGGGGCCTCTCCCCCTTGATCACTAATTGAGAAAATGCCTTACAGCTGGATCTCCTTAGCTCCAGCTAACCAGCATCAATAGTACCAGTAAGGAAAAGGTTTCACTTTAGTGGTTCTGGTATCTTGTTAATCACAGCTGATTCTTCAGCCCCAGCTAACCAGAAGCACAGAATCTTCACAATCCAAAATAGCAATGGCCCTGAAAAGAGTCTTTAATTTTCCCTCTGAAATTACACAAGCCAGGCCTCCATCTTCTGCACTGTTTCCAGTATCTTTTTCTTTCGTTTTTTTTTTTTTTTCAAAATAATATTTTCATTGGTCTTTTGGGAATTTTACCTCATTCACCCTACCACACTGACCTTCCAGTCCCTCCATGTCAGATCCCACCCCTCTCCACTCTGGTGATCTCTCCTTTCCCAACAACAACAAAATTAAGTTCAATTTGTGTTGTTTATGCACTCACTGGAGCATGGTAAAACCCCCAGTGGGTTGCCCCCTAAAAAAAAAAAATAATAATTCTTTTCCACCTCAACCTTCACCAGAAGCCATCAATTGAGAAGAGCTACACCTCAGTATTACTATCATAATTTGTAAGAGTTCTCTTCGATGGCTTCCTTTTTAGGTTGTTACTTTTGGGGGGTGGGGTCACAGGGGTATGGGGGCTATCACAGAAACCTTCGTCAATTGTGTATCTGCAATCATCGATATCACTACCAATTTAGCTTCCTTGCTATTTACAGTCAGCTAAAGCTTGAATCGTGGGCTTCCTCATGGTTTTTGATAACAGCATATACCATGACCTTGGGGCAGCCCAGACCGAAGACAGGAATATGGTCTCAGGTGGCAGCCCAGGCCACTCACATCAATATAGCCCTCAGTGGCATCATGGTCCTCAGTCATCAGCATGGCTGTGTGCTGCAACCTAGAACATGGATACCCATGTGGTCTTCAGTGCATAACATGGGTCATGGGCTTCAACAACTACTGTAGGACCTGTAGGGCTACTGTAGGACCACATGGACCCAGACATGGTCCTTTGTGGCAGCACAGACTGAACATTACCATGACCTCAGGTGACATTGCAGGCCACCCAGATCAATATGGACCCCAGAATAAACATAGCCCATAGACATCAATATAGGAAAACTCTTTCTGAAAAAAAAAATAGCCCATTACTTTTAAATTTAGCCTCAGGAAAGTTATAACACCATGACCCTTTGAGGTCATGGTGCTTTCATAAACAACTTATAAAAGAAATGGTTTAGTTGGCTGATGTATTCCAACTACAGTCCCTTGTGAAGGGAATTTCTTGGTCTTGGAATTACATGAAGCTGAAGCTGCCAGACAGGGGTCCTGGGATCCGGACTCTGGTCCTCATGACTGAACAGCAAGCGTTTTTAACTACTGAATCATATCTTTAACCCCTTTAGCCATTTTCTAATGGCAGAATTCAATCAGACTTTAATCAGAACCAAATTACAGGATTCTCTGTGGATTTTAACTACTTTAACTTTGTGTATATATTTATTTTTTCCTCCATGTGCTTCAGTGTAAATTAATAAAAGAGGGTGGCGTCTTAGGGTTTTACTGCTATGAAGAGAGTTAGCTTCCTCCTTTACTTCTTATTTCTTTTCAGTTGGATTTATATTCCATCCACTGCACTCAAACTATTCTTCCCAAAGTTACCAATTACTGCACTGAAATTATTCTTATCAAAATTACCAATAACGATCATCATAGTGTGTATCGATAGATACAGATTCAAAGTGTTGTCTGTATTTTGCAATGACTTAACATCTCATTAGCATTTCGCATCGTGTTCAGTAACCCTTGTTTGAAGCATGTTCTCCTGTTGGTTTCTGCAACACTTCACTTCCAGGCGCCCATCCCAACTCATTGCATAACACTTCTTGGCTTTTGATCCTGTTCTATCAAGGCTTTATACACCGTATACACTTTCTCATGTGTCTTTTCTTCTTCAGCTAGGTTTCTCTTCTAGGCTTTCTGTGTTGTTTGGTATGTGGACAATTTAACATCTTTTGGTCTCAGACATTCTCCTGAACTCACATTCTACATGCCAATCTATAATCTATGAAGGAAAATTCATAGGGTACATTTAAAAGATTATTCATCACGGTCAAGTGGGTTTGAACTTACCTCTGGAATAATAATATGATTTAATATAAATAAATAAAAACATTGTTATGGCATGTGACCAGACAATAAAGGTCATATGATCATCACAAACTTTGTAGGCAAATGGCTGGAACTATAAAATATCCTAGGTGTGATAATCCAGACCCCAAAGGACATACATGGTATGTAGTCACTGATAAGTGGATATTAGCCCAAAAGCTCAGACTACCCATGATATAACTCGAAGACCATATGAAGCTTAATAAGAAGAAAAGCCAAAGTGTGGATGCTTCAAACCCACTTAGAAGGGGGGAGCAAAATAGTCACAGGAGGCAGAAGGAGAGAGAAACCTGGGAGGGAGAGAGAATGGGGAGGAAAAAGTATGTGGCAGGTCAAGGTATGGGAAAAGACAAGATAGAAGTCAAGAGGACCAGGAGAACAAATAGAAATAAGCAGCATTGGGGGTGGGGAACTTGGGAAACCACCAGAAAGTCCCAGATATCAGGGATGTGAGAGGTTCCAGGCCACAATGGGGATAGCATTAGCCAAAATATCCAGCAGCAGGGAGATAGAACCTGGGAGTAGATAGAAATGGCCCTCAGTGGAGGGATGGGGCCACCCACCCGTCTAAAAATTTTTAACATAGAATTGTCCCTGTCTAAAGGAAATGCAGGGACAAAATTGGAGCAGGGGATGAAGGAAAGGCCATCCAGAGACCACCCCACCATGCAATCCATTTTAGCCATGACACCAAACCCTGGAACTGTTGCTGATACCAAGATGTTCTTACAGACAGGAGCCTGGTATGGCTGTCCTCTGAAAGGCTCTGCCAGCACCTGACTAAGACAGAGGCAGATACTCACAGCCAGCCATTGGACTGAACTCAGGAAGAGTTGGGGGAAGGGCTGAGGAGCTGAAGGGGATTGCAACCCCATAGGAAAAATAACAGTATCAACTAACAAGACCTTTCAGAGCTCCAAGGGACTAAACTACCCATCAAAGAGTATACCTGGGCCATTCTATGGCTCCTGCTACATTTGTAGCAGAGGACTGTCTCATTTGGCATTAATGGGAGGGGAGGCTCTTGAGCCTATGGAGGCTTGATGTCCCAGAGAAGTGGAGAAGAGGGAATCCTAGAGGGGTAAGGTAGGAGTGGGTAGGTAGGTAGGATAGTACCCTCTTAGAGGGAAAGAGGAGGGAGAGGGGTGGGGAGGTTGTGGAGGGGAGACCAGGAAAGGGGATAACATTTGAAATGTAAGCAAATAAAATGATTTTTTAAAACCCAGAAACGTTATAAGAGTATGTTTTTGTCTTAATCTCAGGTGTGGGACATGGATCGGCTTCAGATTGTCCAGAGCAGCTGACTATGATTTGCCTCGTGTTCTAGCAGATAGTTTCTTGCAATTGTGTGAGGTTTGGAATTCTGGGAAGTTTTCAGAGGGTACTTAAACGCCAGGGCCCCAAGACTTGGTGAATTGTTAATTGGTTGTTGATTGTTGTTGGTTGCAGTTTATTAAGAAGTTGTGTGCAAAGAAGAAACACAAGAAATTAGACGTCCTAAAGGCAAAGATCAAACTTGCCCCCAGAAACAAGATGTTCCTAATTATCAGGAAGTAGTCTAATGATAACATTGTCCACTTTCTGACCATGACTTTATTCAAGGATCTTTTTCCTTTCCTATCTATCCTTTTTTCTCTCTTATTTAATGTTGGGGGTTTGAAAGAGTAGAGAAGGGTGGAAGAAAGAAGAACCCACAGAGTAGCTACAGACTACTTTGCAGGAGTTTCAAAAGGATTATTCAGTGAGCTGAATTCAAGTTACTCATATCACCAAGTTCTCACTACTTTCTTAGGATTCTGGTTCCCCTGTTGCTCTTAAGCAGATTTTTAAATAGTAGGGCTACATTTCTTTGTTCAATTTTCTCCTTGTTTATTTTCATTATTTCCTTTTGGGCCAGACAGCTTCTCCTTCCGATCTTGGTGCTTATTAATGTCAAAGATTTTATAGCAGTGATTCTCAACTGGGATCATATATCAGATGAATAAATATTTTATGATTCATAATAGTAGCAAAATTATAGTTATGAAATAGCAAGAAAATAATTTTATGAGTGCGGGGTCACCAAAACACAAGGAGCTGTTAAAGTGTTGCTGTATTAGGAAGGCTGAGAACCACCGTTTTATATTGCCTCCTAATCACTTTCCAACTTAATATCTAATCCTTAGAGCTTCATGGAAATCCTGTCACGTTTTACAGAGGAGTAAAATGCAAATCGGGTTATTAATATTTCAAGTCTAAATTCGGGATACTACACTAAAAAATTTTATTTTAAAAAATAGAATAAACTCCTTCACACATTCTATTTTAAAACGGCAAGAAAGAACACTAAGGAGTTGAAAGTGCCGAGTTTATTGCAGATGAGAAGAAACTGTCGCCCAGCCAGTGCCCAGGTTGCTATTCCTGAGAGCTGGATTCTATTTCCCTTCTTCTCCTCATCTCCACAGCATATTATTCGTGCTCTCTTGGTTTCTCCTTCATTATGAGCTTTGATTATTTTATGTTGCATAAAATATAATTTCTTTGCAATTTGATAATTAGAACACTCCACTTTCTTCCTCATTTTCTAAGACATTTCATTATATTTTACACATGTTTGTAAGCTCTGTTCATTATCTCTACAATATCCATTCTTTCAGCTAACATTCCTGTGTAGGACAAATATTTCCCATCAGCAAATAGTATGACTTAATATATTACTTGTTTTGCTTTTCAGGGAAATAACAATTCTCTATATTACTAAACAATTTTTCATCTTATAGTGAAATAGCTACTTTAGAAATTCTCTAGTTGGTATTTTTATGTAGCCATCGAAAACATTAAGGGTTGGTTAATAGCTACACAAATATTTAGGAATCAACAATGAATGGTTAAAAAAATTGCATGACGAAGTCATGACATAGTCCTGAGTATCTCACTACTTTCACTGTCTGCCTCATTTTTAAGTTGCAAGCCTTTTCAAAAGAAGGTCCATGCACCTTATCTTGAACTCTCAGTTGTACCTGGGACACTAGGATGGCAGTAAATGTTATTTGATGCATGTTCTAAGTACAGACTCAAGTAGATTCTATCTTCCTAGACTGATCACTTTTGGTAAAATCACACGTGAATTAATGGAACATAAAGTACAAATAGGTTTCTCATATTCTGCCACTGAGTGGGATTATCAGTGTTGCCCGTTGTGTCTACATCCAAAGCAAGGAACAAACAAGCATGTTCATAGCAGTAAGAACTCAGTATTTGTGAAGGCCAAAGGGAATTACAATGGCCATGCCAGACTTAATATAACAGAGCATGACTTAGAAACTCAAAGATATTTTTGAGAAAGCTGAAATTTGAATATATAATTGGTATCTAGAAAGGGAGAATAATATGGATAGACTGAGTTACAAAAAACTGAGACTTACTGCCTACGAAGGGTCAAAAATGGGTATTAGCAACAAAATGAAAGCTTATCAAAATATGTGAGCAACTGTTATTGTCTTCATTACACATATGTTTTTCAAATCCTACAAAATAATGTTACCTACAGCATGGCAAGTGTGGCAGTTGCAGACGTTGCAGGTCCTTTGTTATTCATTATTGTGCTCATTTTCAATATTTTTTTTCCTTTTCCTTTCCATTGCCAATTGAATCAGGCTCTCATCACTCAAATTCAAAATCTCCAGATGAAATTCTGATTAATTCAGTTTAGGAGACATGCCCTTCTTGGTTTGTTCAATTCTTCGAGGTCCAGAATAAAGAATGTTACACCAAAGAAGAGAAGTATTCCACTTTCTGTAGGAATGTGTCTATAACTCTATATAAAGGCTCCTTCAGAAAGAACCAGCATCTGAGAATGATTTGGTGTAATTGCTGGGAGTCAAACTGTAGGCTAACGGTGGACTCGCACTTGATATTTGATTATGGCTAAGACTCCGTATGCACTGCCAGGCTTCTGTGTCACCACTTGAGCATACTCACTAGTTTAATAGAGAAAATTCCAGAGGTAAAGGAAATCTTGACAAATAATTCTTTTACCTTTATTTATGGTGTGTGTGTGAGTGTGTGTGTATGTGTGTGTGCACTTCTTCCTGTTGGAAGAAGTGTATATTTTGGGATAAGATTTGAGGTTTCAAAAGTCCACACAAGTTTCCCCTTCCTACCTCCTCCCCTCTCTAGCTCTTAGCCTATGGATCCAGATGTAGCTCTGGGCTGCTTCTCTGGCACAAAGTCGACTTGCCATTATGCTCCCTTCCATGATGATAATGGTCTACTCCTCTGTAAGCAAGTTCTCAATTAATGCTTTCTTTTATAGGAGTTGCCTTTATCATGGTTTCCCTTAACCTCAGTAGAATAAGATGAATAAAATGGTAATCAACAGCTATCTAATTGGAATTAAGCCCACCCAAGAGAAGGTAAATAAAGCCTGGACTATAAGTCAAGTCATGTACCTCCGTAAGAACTTACTATGGTCACTTCTCTAAACCAGTTCTAACCACATAGCCATTAAGAACGAACTAAACACTCAATAGATTTTCTAGCTCAAACCTCAAAAATCCTTCCTCAGTCATCCTGAAAAAAAGCATGATTATGTCAGTCACAGAAACATTGTATTCATGCTATTAATTTCTATGGTTTCTTTTGCTGTGATGAGGACCATGAACAAAAACAGCACAATGAGGAAAGAGGTTGTTTAAGTGAATACCTTACAGTTCATTGTGAAGAAAATCAGTGCAGGAACATAAAACACACATCTAGAGAGAGGACTTGAAGAAGTGGTCTCTGCTGTGAGCAACTCTGCCCAATGGTTTCCTCCCCATGCATGGATAGCTCAGCCTGCTTTCTTAGGCCATCCAGGACTGTCATTCCAGAGATGGAACCATGCCCAGTGATCCTTCCATATCAGTCATTAATCAGGAAATGATCCCACAGATTTGCTTAAAGTTCAATTTGAAGATTGAAGATCCTTTTCAGATGACTATGGCTTGTGTTATATTAACAAAAAATTAAGCAGCACATTATACCTAGAAATGTTTACTTTTTAAAAAAAATTATGTGGAATGGAGAAAATAAATAAATATAAATAAAATAATTTTTATTGATATAATAAAATGCCTAAGAAAATGGCAATGATAGGACAAAAATGCTATCATGAAATAATTCTAACATTTTTATGAAAAAAGTCTATATGTGTAAATGTACAAAAATTAAATACCTAAAATGTAAGGCCTTAACCAAGAAATACAATGTTTAAATTATATTCATTTGTCATATATGTCATATTTATATGTTTGTGCTCCTAGTAATTTATTCATTCACTGAACAAACATTATATTATTGCTTTCTTTATAAAAGGTTTCTGGGTATCAGATGTGTAGTAATTCATAAGATAAACAGAGTGGAAAAAAAACAGTCAGGCTGCCCATGTTTCTTCTTTCTCTGTTCCTCTAGTTCTAATCCCTAAGTCGTATACACAGCTCTACAGTAGACCACCCTTGGCAGGCTCCCAAACATCCTCCCAAGGCTCCAATCTCTTGTGGATCCCACAAATCTTTCTGTTTCTAACTTTCCTCCCCCAACTTGTTGCTTTATCCCAAACCCGAACCCCAGCAGGCAAACCCTGCTAACCCAAGGGTTTCTCTTCCCAGGGCAACAGATTGGCTGAAGGAGAACCCACACATATCGTATCCTACTTCCCCTGAGACCCATCTCCCCCACTCTCATCCCTAACACTGCAAAAGGAAACCCACTATAATTTCCCTTTCCTCTCTGACCCGACCCACAACTGTGTACCAAGATATCCAACCCTCCTTCCCCCAACCTCCAACACTAGCAGTCATCTACTGGGGATACATGAGTCTAGCAGAAAAGGAATAGCTCTGAACTCCAACAGACAACAAACAACCTGCTAACTCACAGTCATGCCTTTCTCTGTGTTCCCACAGACCCAATCCGCCAGTCCCACCCCCAGTGCTGCAACAGAATACCAACAGCAGCCTTCCCTCCCCACTGCCCAGACCTTCTGTGGATTTCACTGACCACCCTGTCTTAACTTCCCTCCCTCTATTGTATTCCTTGGTTTCTGTTTCCTCTCCGGATTTTTCAGAGAGTGGAATTGGCTATGTGTTGCCAATTTTCCTGGCCTAATCAGTGGGTGTGTTCACCGAGAATGACTGCTGGTGTTGGAGGCTGAGTAACTGGGGTGAGTTGGGGGAAGGAAGGTTGGAGAAGGTCGTTGTGATCCCTTAGAGATGGGGTCGGAGAAGAATGGAAGACCTCAGTAGATTTCCTATTTCAGAGCTGGGAAAGAGAATGGAGGACCTCATGAGCAGAAGAAGAGATATGCATCTGTCTTAAGCCTACTTGTTGCCCTGGTAGGGGCAGCCCTTGGGTTAGCAGGAGTTGCCCACTGGAGTTGGAGTCTGGGACGAAGAACAACTGAGTGAAGGAAAATTAGGAGAGAGTGGTTTGTGAGATCCACAGAAGATGTGAACAGGGATGAGGGAAGGCTGCGGCTGCTGTTTGGTTACAGCACTAGGGATGAGATTATATAATATCCAAAATGAATTCAAGACCATTCAGTACCTTCCCCCTCCAAAAAGGACTTTCCAAACTGTACTAGCAGGCAAAGTGCAGAGCCAGATAAGGAAGCTGGCTGACCAAACAGATGTAAAAACATAGTTTTAGCGGTCAAAATGATTAAGCCAGCAGCTACCAAAACAGTATTAGCTCTTCTCAGAGAAATAATCATAACAAGATTAGCAATTCTCCTGCTCCCCGCCCCACACTGAATTCTGACAAAGACCACAAACCACCCTGACCTTGTTGTGAGAATTCCCCTGACGTTAATAGCTGTGACGTTAATAGCTGATCCATAAGTTCAAAATGTACTATTACTTTGCTGACCAAATCATAATAACCCACCATGGGGGCAAGCATAGTGAGTCACTAGGCCAAAGGGTTACTAAGCCACTATACAAACCAACCAATGTCTGAAAGGGTTACTTGCTACACCAATGAGAACCCTGTGGTCAAATCTGCCCCTTACAAAGGTATAAAAAGTGTGTTCTTTCTTTGTTCTGGGTCTCTCCTCTGGCCTGAGAGGGGAGTCCCCAACATGTTGGATCAATAAAAATCCTCATGCATTTTGCAGCAATGGCAGTGGTCTCTGTGGTCTTTCTGAGTAAGGATCTTTTAATGAGCTACAACAATTAGGGGATTGGATCTGAAGAACAGAAAGAGAGAAAAAATTCTGTGGGCATACTACCTGGCTTTCTGCTTTAATTATGTTAAGGTATGTCCCTTGTATCCCTAATCACCCTAGGACTTTTGTCTTCAAGGGGTGTTCGATAATCTAATAGAGGACAGATATCCAAAATACATAAAGAACTCAAGAAAATAGATATCAAAAAAGCAAATAATCACCGGCGGTGGTGGCGCAAGCCTTTAATCCCAGCACTTGGGAGGCAGAGGCAAACAGATTTCTGAGTTCAAGGCCAGCCTGGTCTACAGAGTGAGTTCCAGGACAGCCAGGGTTATACAGAAAAACCGTGCCTCAAAAAACAAAAACAAAAACAAACAAACAAGCAAAAAAGTACTTTGAGATTTCATCTTATATCAGTCAGAATGACTAAGATCAATAACAAAAGTGACAGTTCATGCTGGTAAGACTGTGGAGCAAGGGGAACACTCCTCCATTGCTAGTGGGATTACGAGCTTCAATGACCACTTTAGAAATTAGTATAGCAGGAATCAATCTACCTCCAGACCAAGATATAACATTCTTAGGCTTATACCCAAAGGGACGCTCCATCCAACACAAGGACACTTGCTTGATTATGTTTATTACAACTGTGTTTATAATAGCCAGAAACTGCAAAAACCTACATGTCCCTTAACAGAAAAGTGGATTTTTTTTTTTAAAAAAAGTGGTACATTTACTACATTTACACAATAGAATATTACTTGGCTATTAAAAAATGACACCATGAAATTTACAGGTGAATGGATGACACCAGAAAAAAAAATCATTGAGGGAGGTAACTCCAAATCAGAAAGTTAAATACCCATGTATTATCTTATAAGTGGATATTAGCCATGAAATAAATGATAAAGACGCTATAATCCATAGACCAAGGGAGGTTGGTTAAAAGGGGGGGGTGTGCATAATGCATATATCTCCCTAGGAGGTGGAAATAAAATGGATTTTATCCACTCTGACTGGGAGTGGATGGGAATTAGAGAAAGATAATCGGCTGGGGGAGGGAGATGAGGTGAAGGGTGAGAATCCAGATGGCTGGAATGGGAGGGGGTCAATGTGGAAACCTAGTACAGGAGAAACTGCCTAGAACCTCTGAAGGTGAGTCTAATGAAGAGTCTTAGGAATGGGGGACTCAGGCAAGATTTCTAGTGGCGGGACTCTGTTGTGTTCAGTTGAGTTGTAGGCCAAGGCAACCATTAAACAACCCCACACTCTTGCTACGATAAAGGATGGCTCTCTGAAAATTAACAGCGAGAGAGAGAGAGAGAGAGAGAGAAAGAGAGAGAGAGAGAGAGAGAGAGAGAGAGAGAGAGAGAGACCAATCCAGTCATGAAACCTTTGATCTAAGGCCCACCCCACAAGAATGGACCCATACATGACACTGCTAGCATAACCAAGGAGCAGAGACCAGATAGCCCAGAGACCTAGTGTAAAATCAAACACTAGCAGTCCAAAAACAAGGTATCAATAAAATGACCCCTAATGATATTAAGCTATACTCATAGATCAGTGTCTTATCCAGTCATCATCAGAGAGGCTGCCTTTGGCAGCAGATGGGAACAGATGCAGAGACCGGCAGTCAGACGTTACATGGAATGAGAGTCTAAGTGGGGGTTCTCCATCAGATCCCTCCTCTCAGAGCTCAGTAAAGCCCATGGAGATTGTCAGAGCCAGAGGGGATGGAGGGTACCAGGAGAACAAGGCCCTCTGAGTCAACTAAGTCAGGTGCATAGGAGCTCAAAAAAACGGAAGCAGCAAGGCCAAGGTAGACATAGGTCTGCATCAGGTAATATATATACATGTTTGCTGGTTATCTCTTAGAAACCTGTTCTTTTATGAGATATAAAAAGAAGGGTAGCTCTGGAGGGAAGGGGCAGTGAGGAAGGACAGAGAGGAGTAGAGGGAGAGGAAACTTTAAGCAGGACACATTGTATGAGAGAATAATCAGTTTTCAATAAAAGAAAAAAAGGGAACAAAAAGAAAACCCGAGTGTTCAAGGGCGAGCCTGTGTAAGTCCGGCCCTTCCAACCCCACGAAGATGCTGAGTCTAATCAGACATAGGTTTTTTCCTTTTATAGATCATTCAGATGATTGGAAGAAACAGAAAGCTAATGGACCAGAAGGTGGTTTCATTCCTGCTGGTCCCGCATAGCCTTGGTAGGGACAAAACGACATGGTTCCTGCCCCTGGGACAGGGCCAGCAGGTGTGGACCTCCATGAACATCCATGGATCCTGTAGGCTTGTCTATAAAATAGTTTATATATTTTATGTTCCTCCTTCAACGAGTGTTCTCCCTGTTAACGTTAATGATTCCTGTTAATCAGAGACAGCACTACTTTGAGAGATGTGGCTAATGTCTCAGCAAAACAGTAAATGCTGGGGCCCTCAGGACAGTCCTTAAGGCTGGAGAAAAGAACTCTAAAAACATTGGTTCAAGTATATATAATTTCACAACAACGCAACATATAAGGATGCAATATAAATTATGAAGGGTTTCATGAATCTATAGGAACAAAGGCAGCTGAGCTTGTCAGAAAATTAGTAAGGAATATGATAGAGATTTAGGGAGTGGTGATCATAAGAGATACCACCCAGCTAAGTTTTTTTCTTTGTTTCTTTATTTATGTTTACAAAGGCAAACAGATTTCTAAATTCAGGGCCAGCCTGGGGCAGAGCATGGTTAGGCCCAGGTGTGGTAGAAATGCTAATTTCAGGACAGGGTCCCACTTAGCTAGTTTATCATCCTTGCTTAACATAGGCAGACAGATCACTGAATTCTTTGGCAATGTTAAAAGAAAATGTGTGCTTGCTGTCTTCTGAGAATTAAGGGGCTGGGGTCACAGGATGCTGATTCATAGGATAATCAAAAGGGAACCTGGAGTAAATGACTGGGTTATGTAAAATAAAAACCGGGCTTATGATCTGCAAGAGATGAGCTATCTAGGGAAATTTTTTTTCAAATAGCAAGAGAGAACTGCTTGGGGGAGTGTCTCTAGCGGAGAATAGCAAGCAGAATCGGTGTAGAAGGAGAACTGTCCACAGTTGTCCAGAGAAAGTAGAACCACAACAAAAGAGCAATCAGCAAAGCTGTCCCAAATAGAACACAGGTCACCTGCTTTGTCCCACAATTTGACTTCAACTTGTTCATTTTTGCCACTCCCAGACAACCTTCTCTCAGAACCTCTCTCCAAACTGAGTGCTAGTCCTTGGCGCATTTCTATTTTGAAGAACTCAGAATGGAGGTTGTTGGCTAAAAGACAAATAGCCTCTGGGACCCAAAGGAGTCTTTAATGGTTTTTGGGAAATGAGACTGTTAGAAATCTTCGGAGGCGGGGGGGGGGGAGGAAAAAATGAT
>NC_034611.1:32638324-32662201 GCF_900095145.1 Mus pahari | reverse complement strand
AAGAAGAAGAAGAAGAAGAAGAAGAAGAAGAAGAAGAAGAAGAAGAAGAAGAAGAAGAAGAAGAAGAAGAAGAAGAAGAAGAAGAAGAAGAAGAAAAGTCTTCAGTTTGCTTAGCAGAGGGTGAAAAAGAATAAGAGAAGATTTAAGAAAGTAGGTGACTTTGTGTGCCTTTCAAGATGTTTAGTAAATAAAGTAATGGGGTTATGTTCACTTGAATTATACTACCTAGCTTCTATGCACTGGAATATACAAAATATCAGAGAGTGAACAACAGGAAACTTCAACCCAGTCAGGGAGTCATACCAGGCCTCAGGAAGCTCAGCCTTTAAAAGGAACACAAGGCATAGACTAGAGATCACAGAGAGAAGGATGTACTTTAATAACCCACAGAGAATGCCTTTAATGTCTCCGCATGAAGTGAAATAAATCTAATCTGCTGAAGGAAGTTATAGCTATAAAAATATATTCAGATTTGTTCTCTTCAGTATCTGTCCTGAACTTTTGGACTGCTGACATCTGTCCTACTCACTCTTCCTTCTGACCTTGATTGGCTTTAACTGAGGGTCATTTAACAGTGGCCAGAAGCTAAGAAATACAAAAGGTCAGGGTCCAGATGATCCTTACTTTCTAGACGATGTGATTTAAGGATTTTCACATTTGTAATGTCATGAAAGTGATATAAATTCAGTAGAAGCTCAAATTGTCAATTTTGTTCTTTTTCTTTTTCTTTCTTTCTTTTTTTTTAACTTTTACGAGTAAAAATTTTCCTACTTATTTATATATTTATTTGACTCTATATTCTGATTGCTAACTCCCTTCTTCCAGATTCCCCCCACACACACACACACTGTCCCTCCCCCATTCCCAATCCCCTTTGTTGGTATTCGGTCTAAACTCTGCCCCCCCACAGTTCCTGGCAGCAGACAGGTATGCTCCTACCCACAGTTACCTGGCAACGGCCAGGTAGGCCTGACCCCATAAAAGGGGCTGTGCGCCCCCTCCTCTCCCTTTTACTCCTGCTTTTTCTCCCTTGCCTCTTGCCCCCTTGCTCCCCCTCTCTCCCCATTCCCTCCCCTCCCCCCAGCTGTCCTCTGTTTCTCTACTGTCTCCTTCTATCTGCCTTTTTCTGCCTCTATTACCCTCTTAACTCCCCTCCCCATGCCCTGAATAAACTCTATTCTATGCTATATCATCATGTGGCTGGTTTCTCACGGGGAAGGATGCCTTGGCACGGGCCCACCGAGGCACCCCCCCACACACACACCTCACCACACCACCTTAGAATATATATTCATAGTTCTTTATCTTTTTATAAACCCAACCTTGCCGCACTGTGACTTGGATCCAGAAACTCTGCAGGTTTGCATCCCATCTCAGCCACAACCACGCTCAGATCTGGTGAGCCCCCCCCCCTCCGTTCCCACTGGTCAGAGTGGCCACCTGCATGGTCCCAGAGAAGATTTCTTGAGCTCAGATCTACCCCTGTGCTTTCCCCTTGGGTGAGATTTCCCTCTCCTCTTTCTCACGGCTGAGAATTCCAGACCGGGTCTGGAAGCCCCCCATGTGTCTCGCCCTTAGGTCAGTCTGCTATAGCTTAGAGTTTCCCCTTCCCCCCTCTCTCATTTGCAGCCTGCTGGTCCAGCTGGTTTGCTTGGAGTGCAAGTTTGGCTCTGCCCCTGCCACAGACCCTGCTTGATGCCCTCCCCACCTCCTCCTCGTTCTCCACTAGGAGTCCATCTCATCCTGACTGTCAGCACTTGGCTCCCTCAGCCTTCTTGTGCTCCACCAGTCCAGGCCTCCCTACACTACTTTGGGCCCTTCCTTTTCTCCACCCATCGTGGACTTGGCACTAGACTTCCACTTCCGGCTGCTGGTAGGAAGTCCCGCCCCACAGCCGCTGCGGGGGCCCAACCGAACCCCTCAGTCCCACATTTTCTGCTACCAGATTGCAGAAGCTCACAAACACACGCTGGCATATTGATTGGTAAGGAGTTTGTCCAGTTAGCAGGAGGGATCCTAGTTGCCCTAGAGGCCCTGGCCGGCCTCTTCTGGGCCAAAGTGTTGACTTTCAAAGCACCGGTTCTTAAGACTGGCCTCCTGGCTGACATACAAGTTAGGACATCGGACCTTTGGGTGACTTCCTTCTTGAAGGCAGTTTAAAAACCTTTGGGCTCTTGCCGCCGGCCGAAAATTCCCGGTACCAGGTTGAATTGCTCTCTGGCAACTTCCAGGAAATTGCCCGCTGCCGAAGTCTCTAGATACTCATATGACGACCTGAATTTCTAGTTTTACTATATACTGACCCATCACTGAGCTCTTCACTGGGGACCCGGGTACAAAAGGTTCAGTGACACCCCCATCCCTGTCACCCAGTGGATACTAAATTGTCCTCAAACATATTTTAAAAGATCTTCACACATACTGCCAGCAGTCTGGTAAATGAAAAAAGCCCAAGCACTTACCTATCCATGCTCCCTGCGTGCTCAGTTTATGTCACAGGCTTAAATCTGCCTGGACAAACTCGTTTTCTGTCACCATGATTTTATGTCACTGTTGCCAGCTCTCTTATTCTCGTTCTAGCCATATGCCTCTTTGCTAACACAAAAATATACTTCTCTCTAGGTAGAGAGAGAAACCTGTCCAAGTTACCTAAGGTTTTCATTTCTATCCTGTCTCCATATGATTTTTACTACTGTCATTAAGTCCTATTCAGTTATAACCTGTCTATATAGTGCTCAATCTTGTCAGAAGTTTGTTAACTATTAAGTTTATGACAGACAGAATTCCCAAAATCCTTTAACAGTTTTTCCCACGAGGTCTTAGAAGATGTGCACGCAGCTACAGGATGCTGTCTGGATTGTAATATGATAATCACTGAAATATGCAGTGGACAAAACTGGATGCTCTGAGTCAAATAACTTAGCTAAAACCAAGGTAAGCCATTTCTCATGTCACGTTTATCCATTCCACAGAGAAAAAGCCCTACATCTTCTGCACCTGATATCTCCTCACCTAAACTCTGTTTCCATTAATTAAATGCCTCATATTTCCTCTTCTTGTTATGCTACTGTCTTAATATAATCTGAGTTCCTATAAATTTGCCTAAGTCTAATAAAACATTCCACTATACTATCCAACTTTTTAATCTTGTTCCTTTTGCTCCACAAAAGGCTAATCATCTTAAAGACCGCTCATGTTGTTATCTCTTTATTATAAACTTATAAGGTTCAGGAAATCTACTCAGATCAACCTCTCATGGGCCAAATAGACTCCATCTAGATAAGTACATCTGCCTAACCTATTCCAGAGGGTAGGATTCCTCTGGGATTCAGTTGTACATCTTAAGAAAAAAAATTTTCTCTCTCCCAAACATACTTAATCTTATTCTCTACCAATAACAATGTGTCAACATTTTGTCAAGTCCAAGGGCTTGCTACATCCAGGACAGCTCCAAGAGAAGCAAACTCCAGAGGCTCCAATCCTCTCTCTCAGACACTGACGTTTCTATTAGACCCGTTCTTCTGACCTATGCTCAGATGGCTCCACAGACCCTGGACAGCAAGAAAACAGCCAACTCTACTAAGACTGGACAACCCCCCCCCAATACCCATTACTCTGGGTTCTCCAGAGACACTGTCGACCCAATGTCAGCATGAAACAGATATCACAACCACCCTATTCCTGCTTCGCCATCAACTCTTTCTAATTTCTCTTTTTTAACTAAATGTTGGTATTTGAGGAATGTTGGTATTCTTTCTAAACTCTACCCTCACAGTTTCTGGCAGCAGACAGTATGCTTCTCCCCACCCTTACCCAGCAATAGCCAGGTAGGTTTGACCCACTATAAAAGGGGCTACTTGGCCCCTCTTCTCTCTCTTACTCTTTTGTCTCTCCTACTCTTGCTTCCTGCTTGCCCTCACTCTCCCCATTCCCTTCCTCCCTCTCTCCACATGGCCATGGCCAGCCTCTCCTTCTCTACTCTCCTCTTCTCTCTGCCTTTCTCTGCCTCTACTACCCTCTTAACTCCCCTCCCCATGCCCTGAATAAACTCTATTCTATACTATACCCTCTTGTGGCTGGTCTCTCAGGGGGAAGGGATGCCTTGGCATGGGCCTGCTGAGGCACCCCCTTCACCCCCACCCCACCAGAACATATTCTTATAATTCTTTCTCTTTTCATGATCACAACATTCTTCTCTTCTGAGAGTGTGGAGGTACCCCTCCATATCCCCCACCCTGGCATATCATGTCTCTACATGACTAGGCCCGTCTTCTCCCACTGAGGCCTGACAACAAAGCCTAGTTAGGGGAATATATGCTACAGTCAGGCAATAGCTTTAGGGACAGTCCCTGCTCTGGCTGTTGTGTGACCCACATGAAGACTGAGCTGTACATCTATTACATATGTGCAGTGGGTCTAGGTCCAGCCTATGAGTGTTCTGAGAGCTTCCAAGGATCCAGGTTAGTTGACTCTGTGGATCTTCCTGTGGAGTCCCTGTCCCCTTCAGGGCCCTCAACCCTTCCACCAACTCTTCCATACAAGTTCCCCAGCTCCGTCCAATGTTTAACTGTGGGCCTCTGCATCTGTTTCAGTCACCTATTGGGTGGAAGATCTCAGAGGACACTTATGCTAGGCTCCTGTCTGCAAGGATAATAGAGTATTACTAATAGTGTCAGGGATTGGTGCTTGCCTATGGTATGGGTCTCAAGTTGGGCCAGGTATTAGGTGGCCATTTTCTCAGTCTCTGCTCCATCTTTTCCCCTGCATTACTAGTAGACAAGTGACCCATGATCTACAGTGTTCTATGTTGACAACATTAGTTTAATAAGATGTTCAAAACTGTATTATACAAATGGTCTTGTATAGATGATCTGACCAGACTATAGGCACATGTAAGTTTGCTAAGCACACTGATGGTAGGCCAAGCTAATTTGTTATGTTTAGCAGTCTAGTGGCAAGTAGATTTTCTACTAAAGGTTTTTAAGCCTACATTATATACATCAGACATTACCCATTGTAAAGGCTAGATGTCTATTATTTAGGATGGCTTCTTTATCAAAGGTCATATCATTTAAAGACATAATTCCTATAAAACCAACCATCTCTGCAGTCCATTTGGCTGCAGAAGAGCACCATGTCCTTGTTTTGACTGGTGAGCTATATTGATTAATGTTCGGTGGTTATGATAAAACACCATGACCAAGTCATTTTCTTGTAGGCCAAGTTTATTGGGACTTATGATTCCAGAGGGATAAGAGTCTGTCACAACAGACAGACAGACAGACAGACAGACAGACAGACAGACAGACAGACAGACAGACAGACATGCGTGGCAGTAAGCAGCAGGCCTGGTGGAATGAAGCTGAGAGCTCGAATTCTGAATTTCAAACAGAAAGCAAGCCAGCCACTGCAAATGACAGGAGTCTTTAAATTCTCAAAGCACCTCCAGTGACACAGTACCTCCAAAAAGGTCATACCTCTTAAACCTGTTCAAGCAGTGCCACCAAGTGAGAAACAAATTTCTAATACGTGAACCTGTAGGAGATATTATCATTCAAACCACCATATCCTATTGCCAAAAACCTGTAGATCATGACCCTTTCGGGGTGAATCAAATGATGTTTTGCAGGGATCACTAGAGACAATACTGTATGTCAGATATTTATATTACAATTGATGACAGTAACAAAATTACATTTAAGAAGTAGCAATGAAAATAATTTTATGGTGGGGGTCAGCACAACATGAGGCACTGTATTAAAGTGTCACAGAGCCAAGAAGGGTGAGAACCATTGCTGTAGAGTAAAGGCAATTTCATAATGTAAAACTGATTTCGTCTACCTTCAAAAGTTCTCATAGTCTTTCAGTCTAAATACTGCTTGAAAGTTCAAAGTACAAGGTCTACTGTGAGACTGAGGGCAATCTCCTAATTGTAACTTACTCTAAAATCAAAAGGCAAGATACATGGCTCTAATATATAATGGCATAAATTATACATCACCATTCCAAAGGGATGGAAGGGAGGCATAGAGAGGAAATGCTAGACCAAGCAAGAATAAAACCCAGCAGTGCAAACACCAAATCCATTATCTCTACATCTTATATCTTAGATGGCTCCACTCCACCAGCTTTTATGGCGGCACATACATCTCTCTTGGGTTGGTTTCACGCCCTGTCTGTAGATGTCTTTGGCAGATATCCCGCTGCTTTGGCATGTTTAATATTTTGGATCGTGCCTAGCTTCACTTTCACAGTGCCATGCAATGTCCATTTTAGACACTCTGGTGCTGTAATTCAGGGACTCGTCCACCACACACTGCCTGGACTCATGGCTTTCTGAAGCCATGAAGGGATTCTCTACAACCCTTTCAATCATGTATCTTTATGTTTCTAAAGCCAGCGTCTTGTATGTGACATCTCCCAAGTTTGGCTGTCAGTTTGGAATGGAGCCTGGTTTCCTCGAGTTACATTCGCAGCAGAACTTTTATCCAGTGTCTTGTAGGATCAGAAAATGCCTCAGCCTTTCTTTTGTAAGCGGAATGATCAGTTGTTTGAGATCCTGCTCTCAGGATACACTTCCCTTCCTTCCAGTGTTGAGCTGGACTCTCCTTACAGGTTGAGATAGCCTTGTGTCTTCCAGCACAAGGCATTAAGCTTCCCAGTGCTCCTTTTCTCTTTAAACAGTGCATTTTGTATTTCTTTTCGGCCCACTTGCTCTTCCTCATTGTAGAACTTCATAAAAGTCAATAATAATAAGCATGATTCAGTACTAGGCTGCCTTTAAATTGCTTCCAAAATGAAATCAGTTCATTATTTTTTAATTTAGCTGCAGGCAGATTCTTGGGAGTTTATCGTCAGAGCCTTCCTCCAGTAACATACATCTTCCAACAAAACCTGTTTGAACAGCAGCAGCAGTCAAGGACCAAGTGTTCAAATACATTAGCCCTTAGGGAGCATTCTTATTTAAATCACCACATGTGCTTTTTATTCTCCTTTGGTTTTCATTCCTTGATGCCTCAACAGCTCTTGTTTTCTCCTTAATTGATTTTACTTCTTTGTGACATTCATTCAAAAGTCTTTAAACAATCTCAATGCTTTCCATATCCAGGGTGAGAGTTTTCATACTGCGTAGTTCAGACAGCCCAGCATGGAAATATAAAACACAAACCAATACAGAAGCACAGAAGCACAGAAAGAGCAATTGCTTCTGAGACGTATCTATACAAAACACAGGGCCACCTAAGCAGCCTTCCACGGTCTCCATTTTATAATAATAAAAATATATTTCTCTTATGATAAAGTGGGGCCTGCAAAAATAAGATGAACACATAAATTTACCTCATAAAAGAGCACATTAAGTTTTCTTTTTAAATGCATTATGGTCTTCAATAAATATGTTCCAGTTTTCTACATTATTTTACAAAATCTAATACTCATGATTATTTTCTTAAAGCAAGGTAGGACTTGAACCCAAGGTATGTGCCACCTACTCAAACACTCTGCCACGGAGCTACATACTCAGAAAATTGGCATTTTAAAAAACTATTAGACTTTCATTATTTAAAACAATTTTGAATTTAAATACACTTCTATCACATTCTTCTCCCCCCCCCCCCAAGTTCTTCCAGATCCTTCCCTCCTCTCAGTCTACCCACCTAACTTTAAGTTCTTTCTTAAACATGAAAGGCCCAATACAACAACAAACCCTCCAAGACAAAACAAAATGAAGGGTAAATCTACACCAAAGCCAAACCAAAACTCCAAACTGTAACTAAATAAAAGCACACACACACACATACACACACGCACGCACACACACACACACACACACACACACACACACNCACACACACACACACACACACACACACGCGCGCGCGCACACGCACATACACACATATACACACACACATACACACACGCACACACACACATGCACCCACACGCACATACACACACATACATACACACACGCACACACACACACATGCACACACACATACACACACGCACACATGCACACACACATGCACACACGCACACATGCACACACATACACACACGCACACACACATACACACACATACAAACACACACATACAAACACACACACACATACACACACACATACACACACACATACACACACATACACACGCACACACACACACACATACACACACACACACACACACACACACACACACAAACATTATATTTTAGTCAACTATGCATAAGGCATGCCCTAGAGCTATTAGTATACCTAGTGTCACTCCATTAGAGAAATCTGATTTTCTGTCTCTAAAAAGGTTTAAACAACAGTTCAATTGTAACCTTTACCTTAGTGATGATATTTTCATTCATTCATTTCCTTAATATAACAAAATAAACTATAAAAAGATAATGCAGCAATTACACATGGAGGTTGGACAAGGCAAGCCAACAGAAGAAGTCAAGAGAAGGAAGAAGACTCAGAGACCCACTTATCCACACACTCGGGGACAACAGAACTAAAGTGGAAGCTATAATGTATACACAGAGGGCCAGGTACACGTTTCTTCTATGCTCTATCTATACACTCATATGAGGATTGGTGTTGATTCCAAGGCCTTGTTTTCTTGGTGTCTTCCATCCCTACTGCCTTCTACACGCTTGCTGCTTCCTCTTCCATGGAGTTCAGTGACCTCTATGAAGAAGGATCTGTTGGAAACATCCCATGTAGGCCTGAGTGTGCTCTGTGTAATGTCTGGCTATAGGCCTCTGTATTTGTTCCCATCTGCTGCAGGAGAAAGCTTCTCTTATGATGGCTGAGCAAGGCACGGATCTATGAGTACAGTAAAATACCATTAGGAGTCATTTTTCACATTTTTTTTTGTTTTCTTTCTTTTCTTTTTCTTTCTTCATTTCTTTCATTATTATTATTATTATTATTATTATTATTATTATTATTATTATTATTATTATTAAACTAGTACTTGGTTTTACCCTCAGTCGCTGAGCTATCTAGTCTCAGGTTCTTGGTCACCCAAACATATATGGGTTCCATCTCATGAAGTAGTCTTTAAGTCAAATCAAATATTGGTTGGTTACTTCCATAAGCTTTATGCCACCATTGCCCTAGTATATCTTGGATGTATTACACCATTGTAATAAATAAAGCATTTAATTTTTTAAAATTTGTTTTTGTTGCAAAGGGAAACTGGGAATTTAACTCAGTGTGTGAAACAAGCTTTATCCCTGAGCTAAATGCATTCCTGGAAGCATATGTTCTAAACTCCCAGTTTTGACTGAGAGAATTGTAGCTATAAGGAAAACCCAGAGTCCCACTGTGGAGCCCAGACTGAATGGAAGCTTATTATGAGTATTAGCTCTGCTCCAGACTGTGCAGTCAACCTTGTGCCAACTCTTGGTATAGAACTTAGGATCTTGCTACTAAATATGTGTTCGCTGGATGTACCTGGAGAAGCATCCTTCTTCTCGGAGCTTTATGCTTAGATAATTCAAGTTATGTAGTTTAGCGTAGATGCTGTTATTTGCTCATTTTCACCCTGAGAAACATGGTGGCTCTCCTGACTGGAAGAATAGGAGTAATGGAATACATCCATCTTTTTTCTCTTGTTGCAAACCTCCCACAGAGATCATTTATTAAAAAATTACACAGGAACCAACCCTAGACAAGTGACAATGTCCCACACATGTGTTTCCTGGCCTCTAACAGTATAAAGTATGTATTTTGGTGTACGCATTTACCGTTTCCTTTTATTTTCTATACAACCTACCAATTATTAGGGAGTGTGCATCTTAATATGTTTTCTGTCTCTTAGAGAAGCCGAGGCAGAGCTTAAGGTGGGATGCTATATGATAGGAATGAAGCAAAGACCACAGAGGAACACTGCATCCTGGCTTGTTTCCTCTGGCTTCCTTAGCTACTTTTCTAATAGAGTCCAGGCCTATCTGACTAGGGACAGCACTGTCCACAAAGTGCTAGGCCTCCCAACATCAATCATCACCCATAAAATGCCCCTCAGACATGCCCACAAACTAATCTGACGGAAGCAATTTCTCAATTGAGAATCCCTCTTCCCAACTATGTGGAAACTATGTTGGGCTGCCAAGCTGACAAAAAGCAACCAGAACCAACCAGAAGGGTAAAGAATAATAATTGTTGATGACCCTTTCAGAAACCCTAGCAATTAATACAGAGTTATATTATAGTGTGGATTCATTTTAACTTAATGATCTAGTGTTCTGATTATTTCAAGTTTTGTCTTGTTTTGCACTGATCTGATACTCTAAAGAATCTTATGTTATTCTCAAAAAAGCCCACAAGGATCACTTGCATAATGAGGAAAGGAATCAGAGAGTTAAGAATGCAGAGTGATGAACATTGGAGGTCTGGTTGCCTCCCACATTTCAGGACTCTGATGACAGTGATTAAGCCACATGGAGGACTTTCCTTACCTTTAATTTTATTTTTATATCCTTTAAGTTCTAAATATGCTGTAAATATAAGTGTCTGGGATCTTTATTCCAACCCTTAAGTTTTTCTTTTTAGAGACCTTTGTGCTGTCACATTAAAACACAGAGAACAAGGACCTTCTAGTCTAAGGTATTTTTTTTTCTTAACTTCAAGTTAGAAATTAGAGGCATTTCTGCCTTTATAGTTCACCAGCCTTAAGCTTGATTTGTTCAAATAATATTTAAGTTTTCTTAGTAATTCTATTAGTTCCACTTGAATAAAACATTTCATGAGCCACTACGCACATATCTTTCAAATGAAAACTTAATGTAATAATTTCACATTTATCTATATTTTGCTGTTACCATTGATGTTATGTTTAATTAAATTCCTTATGTAATCTGTTAATAAAATCCTTCTTAAAGTAAATAATTCATTATTTCAGATACTATGACAATTTGTCAGCAAAAGGTAAATTTCAACTTGAGGCATCAGTCTATGTGGTATGGAATAAAGGATCCTCCAAGTGCATATTTAGCATCTGTCAAGTCTAAGCACTGTTGTTAGTGAAATCCAGTTTTTTTCCGACTTTCCTGTAGTCTGGAAGGAAAGACATACTATCACACAAGCACCCTGCAAATTATAAATTGTAAAAAATGCTATAAGTAAACTTGAGTGACAGTACCAAAAAAAGTCAGAAAACTGTGGGAGTGTCAGTAGACAGTGATCAATCACCCATTTGGTAGCACTGGAATGCTAGTCTTCTCTACTAAACACAATACCTCATCACGGTTGAATTACGCAGTCTTTCTAAACTAGAAGCAAATGTCATGGAATCTAAGACTACCAAATATGCTTCTTTTTAAAACGATATTATTTATTTTATTTTTTGATATATGAATGCTTCTCCAGCATGTATATATGTGCATCAAGTGGTGACTGTTGCCCACAGAGGCCTTAGGACATCAGATCCTCTGAATATGGAGTCACTGAGGATTATGAGCAACCATTTGGCTAACAAGACCCAAATCTTAGTCTTTTACAAGAACAGCAATTACTCTTAATTCCTAAGCCATCCTTTCAGCTCTTCAAATATGTCTCTTACTACTGCTTTAATGTCAGCTGAAGTTTTGCTTCATACTCACTAGGGCATGGCTAAGTATAACACCAGCCTACAGGTTCACTTCAGATGAAGACCACATATTAGTTCTCATTATGGCAAGATTGAAGGAATAGTGACTATGTTTGGCCTGTCTTCACAGAAAACAATAATAATACAAGACAAAACAGGAGCACATTACACTCTGATATCCCATTTAAGAACTGAGATTATGACCTAAAAAAATTATAGGGAGGACCTATCATGGAGGACCTGCTGTGCTACAAATTGTAGCAACAGCTGTTCAACGAGTGACAATATCTGTTAGCAGTAAGTCTGCCTTTACCACATAGCACACTGCATTGCACATAATGGAGGCCTGCCCTAGTGAAACATCTAAAGAGTTGGATGGTCAGTCTTACATTTTTCTCAAAAAGCATATATTCTCTTACCTATCTTTAGTCTGTATTCATTCCCTCTCCTGTAGTATTAGTTTTATTTCGTAATTATTATTAGTATTTCCTTTACTTTTTTGAGACTATATTACAATTAGGTCATTTGAGATCTTTTTCCCCTTCCATTCTTCACTTCAACCCTCCCATATTCCCTTTCTTGTTCTTTTTTCAAATTAAGGGCTTTTCCCATCAATTATTGTTGAAAATACACTCTCTCTCTCTCTCTCTCTCTATATATATATATATATATATATATATATATATATATATATATATATATATATATACATATATTCCTAAAGACATAAATAAAACTTAGTTTATATGATGCTACTTTTATATATAGTATTAGGCCTGGACATTTGGTCCCAGATAACCAATTTCTGTGTTCTCCTTTTGGGAAGAATATTCCTCCCACTCTCAGCATTCCTTACCTGCTTATGCAGTTCTTTAATAGCAGGCTCCAATGTTTTGGCAGTTCTATTGTGCTTTGTCAGCTCTTGCTCAGGCAGTTATATTGGTGAGACTTTATGATTATGGTTTCTGACAATACCAAGAGAAATAATCTTACAGCAAACTATGATCCTCTGATTCTTACAGTCTTTCTGGCTCCTTTTCTGAAACGTTCTCTAAACTCTTTTTTAAATATATCCATTAAGACTGGGCTCCACAACTCTGCATTTTTATTGGTTGTGGTTTTTGTCATGGTCTCTATTACAAAGAGAAGATTCCTTGATGAGGGATGAAGACTATTGTAGTTATAAGAACAGTTATTTAGAATGTAGTTAGGAATTATGCTGGCCTTACTTTTTCTTCAATTTATCATGGCTTACCATCATATACCCAGTTTCTGGTTTCCTTAGTCTAGTCAATGTCCAATGGATATTTAAAGCAAATTAATGGACAAATAAGGGAATTGTTTATAAGCCTATTTGTCATCAATCTTGTTTATTTTTCATAAAAAGTGAAAAACAAAAATAAAGCTATAGTTGAGGACAACTTAATGATAAATCCTAGAGTATACTAGCATGAGTATTAGAAAGCAACTATTCCTTGGGTGAATTATTTTAAACACTTAGGTTTTATGGTTAGAAGTATTTTTCCAAGCCAAATATTCTCTATTGATATTGGAAATGAACCATGGGAATTGTCTAACAACTAATGAGTTTCAATTCTCATGCCTCAGAGATAAATGTTAGTGTGAAAATTAATATTGAATTTGTACTATTATTTCATACCTTCACACTTATTACTTATTTTATTTAAAAACCTTTTTATTTTCATTAAAACCAAACCATTGTTTGATATGTAAAGGAAAATACAATTTCATTTCTATTACTTGAAGTCTGTTATCAGGCTAAATATATGTGGTTCAAACTAGATATACCAATCTCCTGTGGTTAAGAAGCAAACAAAATGTAGAACTGTAGAAGTTCAGGGAATAAGGAGAAAATATTACAAGAATGATTTGAAAAAAAGATCATGGAAAGCACAGAATTTAACAGAATCTCCCCCCCCCAAAAAAAAAACAATATGATGTGCATAGTTGGGTAAAAGAAATGGAATATTTCAAGGAGGAAAATACAATAATAAGTAAATGATACATTATCCAACAAGAATGTTGTAGCTTGGATATGATTGTTTCTCAAATGCCTTGTGTTGAAATCCTGGCCTCAAGAATAGTGTACTAAAATGTGACAAATGATTCATGTTGAGTAAAAAGAAATGATTGCCTTCCTTGGGACAAGACTTAGGATTCACAGAACTGCACTGTTAATAAGCAAGACCACCTGCCAGGCAGTGGTGGTGCACACCTTTAATTCCAGCACTTGGGAAGCAGTGGCAGGCAGATTTCTGGGTTCGAGGCCTGCCTGGTCTGCAGAGTGAGTTACAGGACAGCCAGGGTTACACAGAGAAACCCTGTCTCAAAAATCCATAATAATAACTTCCACAGACTGGCCCAAGTCAGTCCCTCCATCCACAGGAGAGACAGAGTCCCGGTACAGGTTGGCAGGGAGTTGGTGAAAAGTGACAAACAAGTACAGACACAAGGGAGTGTTGTATCTGAACGTAATTTCTCAAAGTGAACATCAGATTTTTAATACAGAAGAGAATAGGGAAGTTGGGTGACACATCAGCAAGGTACAATGAGGTTACCAGATGCTTAATGACTCTTACACAAAACAGAGGAATGCAAACATAAAGACTGGCAGGAACTCGGCAATAAAACAACTGAGACAAGGTCAGCTCTATCTAAGGTCAGCTATATTCTTAGAAGCCAGGTGTGAGGTCTTTATACTCCCAGGACAAGGGCTTTCTCAACCAAGCCATAGTTCTAATTAGGGAGTTCCTCTCTAGCTAACCTTCTCATGAATAATGCAATATTCTAGTTCCTCCTTAAACTACAGCCTGATCTACTTCCTAAACCATTGTAAATTCCTGTATATAGGAGTGACTCTGCTTTTATTCTAAGTGATTGTGTGGGTTGATTTTCTAATAATAAGTAGTGTAGTCTGCCATATATAACTATAAAAAGAATTCTGAACTTACTTTGCTAAGCTTGCCCTGAGATTTNTAACTCTGTGTAGTAGATAGTAATGCCTGATTTCTTTCACTATCTCTCTTACAATACTAGAGNCAATTCTGAATGTTACTGAATAGGTAACATTCTTACTGAATTCCAAGCCCAGGGTCAGCTCAAGGACTACCTAGGGCATTGGTGAAGGCCAGGAAGCAAAGTTCTATTTTGCTTAGGTATTGGCAAGTCATTGCTTGGAGGCACCTATAATATAACAATACTGAAAGAAAGCACACAGATCCATTCACTGACTAATGCAAGGACAAGTTTGGAGCATTCCTTATACAGGATGTCACGGTTCCAAGAGACTAAGTTTCTATGAACTTTCATCTTGGGACTGTGTCCAAGCTTTTGGGCCTGTCACACGAGTCACTACTGGAGTGGGTATGGCATACAACAACAACAACAACAACAACAACAACAATAATAATCAAGAACTCCCACATATTTGAACTCTTCTGCAAGAACCACTCTCCATGCTCTCCCACTAAAAATGTCAACATAAATCCCTATCACCCTGGACATCCATTCACATTTTAATACACAATACAATAATGAACTCTATGCTTTAAACTGCAGTCTGAGGTATTTGGCTATAGCCGTGAAAAATGAACTAAGAATCAAAGCCCCAAGCAGGGTAAGAGCATAATAGAAGGCTCGAAGTCAAATAGGCAACATATTGTACACGAAGACACAAAACTCTAAACTCACCAATTTAAATTGTTCTTGTAAACACAGTATAGGCATCAAGGTTTCCTACTGGGAAAGATATCATGGTGGGCATGATGGGTGGTCAATTTGACAATAATATAGACAACATATCTAAGAATAGTACCCTAAATGAAATTTTGAATTTTTCCTTTAAGAAGGTTTGAGATAAGTACATCTATGTGAAGATATGAAGGAATATAATAGTGCTATAGAGGACAGCATACTGTTAAATCAATTGCTATGTACATGAAATCGAGGAGATATCCAGGGTTTTCTGTCCTTCAAATTCAGGTGACAGATCACTGGGACCAGAGAATGTACTGCTGGGTTAAGAATCTGAAAATGGCCTGGTGGTATCCTATAATCCCAATATTCAGGAGGCTGATGAAGGAGGATTGACCTGAGTTCAAGACCAGACTAGGCTATAGAATGAGACTCTTCATCAAAGAAACAAAAGACTGGCGAGATAGTCACTGAATAAATTTCTTGCCACCCAATTTTGAGAACTAGAGTCTAGATCCACAACACCCTTGTAAAATATCAATCATATTGCAGCCATCTGTAAACCCAGTACTCAGAAGCCAGTGTCAGAGCATCTTCAGAGCAAGCTACCAGTTAGAATTGATGACCTCGGGTTCAATAGATAAGTTATATAGCAGTGGAGGAAGACACCCAGGCTAGACTTCAGGCCTCACATGAACATGGGTTAAAAGGAAATCTAACAAATGGAAACAAAAGAAAGGCAAATAGATAGATAGATAGATAGATAGATAGATAGATAGATAGATAGATAGATAGATAGATAGATAGATTTGTCAAAGTTCTCTATGAATGTGGACCATTCATGCATTTGAGCATTAGTACCAGAAGCAGAATGATCAGAGGATGGGAATAAACTTCACTGAGAGGAGAAACTTTGTTGAGATGGCCTTTGTTGAGTGTTAATTTATAAAGCTCTTTCATTTTCATATGATATTTTATTAATTCTTTGAAAGTTTTATACGATCCATTTTGGTGGCATTTACCTCCCACTACTCTCTGCTCCCACGAGCAAGCCCATATCACCAGCCTCCTAACTTGGTGTATTTAACTATCTAATTCATTAAATCCAAATTCTGCTGCCCATAGGTGTGGAATCATCCACTAGATCATGGTTAACACACCAACGATCTCACCCTTAAAGAAAACTGACTCTTCAAGCTACTCAAACATGGGTAGGGTTTGGAACTCCTTCCTCCACCATGCTAGAATGTTGACCAAATTGATATGACACAGGGTTTATACCAGTAATCAGTATAAGCTGTTGGGACTCATGAGTGCCATGATCCTGTCATGACTGGAAGACACCATCTCTTACAATCTTTCTGCCTCTTTTCCCACAAATGGTTCCTGAGCCTGCAGGTGTGTGTAAGGAAGACATGATACAATTCTCATTTGTGCCTTAGGACTCCAAAATTTAATCTCTAAACATTGACTAATTATAAGGTTTTGCACAACCCAATGCACAAAGAAACGTCTTTTTTTTTTTAAGTATAAAAGCATCATTTTTTAAAAGATTTATTTATTTTCATTTATATGAGTACACTGCAGCTGTCTTGAGACACACACTAGAATAGTGCATCGGATCCCATTACAGATAGTTGTGAGCCACCATGTGGTTGCTGGGAATTGAACTCAGGACCTCTGGAAGAGCAGTTAGTGCTCTTATCCACTGAGCCACTTCTCCAGCCCTAAAAGCCTCATTCACATGGTACAGATATATAAAAACACACTGACAAATTTCTCAGTCTGACATGATTCTTGCAAACCTGCTGTCTCAGGTGCTTTATTGTTGCCCCTCCTCCACACAGTGTGACAAAGGACATCAAGAGCACCAGAAGGAGGACATCAGAAAGCCTCTGGGGACAGGAATCTCCCTGCATTGCGGATTCTTCTCCAAGAACTGCTTGAGACGTATGAAAGATCCCATCTGTCCTGAACTCATGATGGCTTCAATTCTAGGCAAGTAGTCCTCTTGGATAAGAAGCATCACCTTCCAGAACTGGACCTGGTACTGCTTCATGAGGGCATTCCCACACACCTCCAAAAAGTCAAACAGGAGAGTGGCTGTCACATCTGAGAGAGGCTCCATGTTTAAGATCTGTGCCAACCAGCAACAGCAATGATTCAAGCCATAAGCATGAGCCTCCTGCCCATTTCCATAGGGCCACTGGACCTGGATGATGGCAGCATACAAACTGATCATCCCAGACATGCGTTTTAAGCAACTGTCCTGTTGCTCAACCTTGGAATCCATCACTTGATAGCCAAGCATCTGTTGATAATCCTCCAAAGCCATCCCTTCCTTGAAAGCTGGGTTGAAAGAAACGGAGTACAGACACTTCTTGTGGAGATGAGCAAGAATGAGGTCTCCCAGTTTTGGGTAGAGCATCCAGATACCAGACACCACCACTGCAATGGGGAATGCAGCTTCATGGTGAGAGGCCACTTCTTTCTCCCCTTGTTTCAATTTCTCTGCCAGTTTGCAGTGGACAAAGTCCAGTCCCTGAGGGTGAAGAGTGACAGACACGGTATGGCCACCACATTGGACAGGCTTTCCCAAGAGCAGGCTATGGATCTTGTCAAAGACTCCCTTCAGCTTTGAACCTGAGATGCTGGAGATCTGGCTCACTGGGATGGTAGCTGCCTTCTGCAAGTCCATCCTTATCTTTTCCGTCTGACTGTCCTTGCTGCTGGTCAGGTCCTCAAAGGCCAACACACATTTGGCAGAAGCATCCTTAAGTTGCTGGTACCACTGCATTGTACTATCTATCCTGTTCCTTCCCCAGCAGGACTTCGTTCTGCGCTTGGGCTGGGTGCAGAGCTCTGGGCGGGAGCCCCTGGCACCTGCTGCACCTGTGACTCCTGCCGATTGACCTGGGCCTCCTCCTCCTCATTCTTCTTCACTTCAGAGGCTCTGGTGATCTCCTGCTCCAAATTCAAGAGAAGGTCCTGCATTTCCTGCAGGGCCAGCTTAGCCTCAGCCTGGGTCTCTGCTGTGGGAATGCTACTCTCCAAGGTACTGGAAATGATTTCTGAGATGAGGCCACATAGCTGGTTGCCCTGGGTCTGGAAGGCAGCCTGGAAGGCAGCCTGGTCCACACCCAGCAGGTCTTTGTGCTGACTGGAGGCACCCAGTTGCTGGTTGAGCTGCAGGAACTCCTCTTGCAGGGTGTACAGGCGGCACAGACGGACCTGACCTTCTTCCTCCAGAAGCTGCTCCTGCTCTGCCTGCTTCACATGCTGCTGCTGCTGCTGCTGCTGCTGCTGCTGCTGCTGCTGCTGCTCTGCCTCTTGTAGCTTTAGGTTGAGAATCTTGACTCTGTGGCGATGCTCAGCTTTCAGCTTCTCCTGGTGGCCCAGGGATTCTCTGCTACTCTTGTCCATCACTTCCTCTAAGTCCTGGAACTCCTTCTGCAGCTTTAACTCCTGCAGCTCGTCAAACCTCTTTATCTGTTCAGATGGCATCTCTGAGAGGACTCGCACCCTCCTCTCTTGCTCCTCCTGCCACTGCCACAGGCCCTCTGTTCCTCTCATTCTAGATGCCAGTTCGAACATTGGGATGCAATCTTCCACTCTGATCGCCAGAGAGGACTAAAGTGCCATAGGTTGTGTGAACAGGGATTCATGTGTGCTCTGGGTTATTTGCTGTTGAGGGTGAGGGGGTACTTCTGGCAGGAGACTTGAGTAGTGAGAATTGGTACTGGCCTGAAACAGATCCAGAGGATGGTGGGTTATCCGAGGAAGGAGCATTCTCTTGCTTGCGGCGTGAGGTGTTGGTTAGGATGTGATCTATTACCCATCCAGAGTAAGAAGATAGTTTAGGAAGACTCCTGCATTCTTCCAAAACCTCCTGGTCGTAGTGTAGCCTTTGCTGGAGTTGTGGAGTGCCCTCAAGGTTTCCCAGCGGTGACCATCGGACCACATTGACCTGGTGAGCACCATCTTCTCTGAAGGAAGACTAAGACATGTAAGAAAGATGTTTTTGGTTTTTTTTGTTTGTTTGTTTGTTTTTTGTTTTTTTCTGATACAGTTTTTCTGTGTAGTCCCGGCTGCCCTGGAACTCTTTCTACAGATCAGTTTGGCCTAGATCAAATGTCTGCTTGTCTCTGTCTCCTAAGTCGAAGGCAGCAAGGAGAGACTACTACTATGTCTCACCCTGAGCAGAGCTTGCGTGTATATATACATTTCCCCAAAGCCCTGCCTCCACAGTCACACACCTCTAATCCAACAAGGCCACACCTCCCCATAGTACCACACCCTGCTCCAAGCATAATTCAATCACCACACCAAACGAACAAACAAAAGGACAATTCATACTAAATACTGGGTTTCTGTGGTAAAGAGAGACAAAAGAGGCTACAGAGCACAATGTTAAAATAATGAATGTGCCCTTCAAGTCTGGGCCAGTGCCCTGAGCAGACCTTGGGCTCGAACCCCACAGCCAGTCCCACAACACCCAGAGGGATCTCTACTCCCAGGTGCTGTAAAATGCCCAAGATCATAGGATCTGAGGTGAGGAGGACACAATATCTGCCCCAACACTGGAAGTAACTGGGACTTCCAGCGGGACCCAGTCACCCAGGAAACCCACAAAGAAACTTCTGATGAAGTATGAAAGCTGTACTAGTCCAGGCATAAAGATGTTAATTTAGGGGGTGCTTTTGATATTATGTGCCTTTTGAAGAGTAATAATAGCAGGATGCTCACACCTGTGAACTATGGGTTTCGGCAAGATTTGAAGTGCCAAGCATGTGTTTCCTCATGAGGAATAGACCTTAGGTATAATCAGAAAGTGGTTGGCTACCACCATATTCATGCCATTGTTACACCCATGAACATAATATGGATGGAGAGAGGATGTGAGGGTTCAGAGATAAGGGTGTGTCATTGTATCAGATTAAACTGAAACCACTACTAAGGTTATAAAAATGCCCTCTTCTCAGGTATAGAAAAAGATTTCAGAGATGTTTTATTTTCAAAAGGCTACTTCTAAAAGTATTCGCATTGCTTATAATTGAGGATGTCTCAAATAGGCCTCAAGATGAAAATGCTCCTTATATATAGATATCTGCCAAGTGTCTGATTCCACTTACTATGAAACAGTGCGGCTGCAGTCACTGTCAGCTTAGTGCTGTGCCTTCCTGAATTGAAACTCGCCCGTCTTAATCACTTCCAGTGTTTGGAATTTTTCCTGTCAGCTTTCCTGTCCAGTCCTCTAATATCTATTTTTTTTTCTTCCCACTTTATACTATATGCTATGTCCCTATTAACAGTGGACGGGAACACAGTATGTATATGTAAATATACCAAGTTTTGTATAAGAAAACAATTTAGAAAATGGCCAATTCTAATACCAAATCACTGATTTCTGTCTTTCCCTCACGATCTCAAAGCCTACCAGCCAGCCATGATTATCTTAATGCTCCTAAGTGCAGGCTGGTGAACTAAGGAGAGGTGTTTAATAAAGAATGCCTTGTGAAAATTAGATTTTCTGGGGGCTGGCAAGATGATTCAGAGGGTAAGAGTACTGACTGCTCTTCCGAAGGGCCTGAGTTCAAATCCCAGCAACCACATGGTGGCTCACAAACATCCATAATGCGATCTGATGCCCTCTTCTGGTGTGTCTGAAGACAGCAGCATTGTACTTATCTATAATAATAAATAAATCTAAAAAAAAAAAAAGAAAGTAAGTTATATTTTCTGGAGATAATCATGTGTGTGGGGATCACTTAGATATTATTTAAATAGAGACTCTTGGGGATCTATTCAGAGTCTCACTAAGTAGGTCACGTAGGAAAGCCATCACTCAGACTTTCCGTGGCTGCCTATGTTATCTGTTATCTGTTATCTGCCTATGTTATCTGTTATCTGTTATCTGTTATCTGTTATCTGCCTATGTTATCTGTTGCCTTCCCTACAACTTTCCCTACAAAATATCTTTAAATTGAAGGAATGAATTCAGAAGGAAGTATGTGTCTACATAATCATGAAAAACCTAAAAGAAGCCAGGCAGTGGTGGCATATACCTTTAATCCCAGTACTTGGGTGGCAGAGGCAGGCAGATTTCTGAGTTTGAGGCAGCCTGGTCTACAGAGTGAGTTCCAGGACATCCGGGGCTATACAGAGAAACCCTGTCTCAAAACAAACAAACAAACAAACCATAAAATAGAAAATTAAGATCAAAACCATACTTTAGCCTTTACTGTCTCAGGTTTTTAAAAATTTAACATGACAGTATAAATTTAAATGATGTGAATTTAAAGCCTTTCATTCTTTTTAGTTTTTTCAATATTCATTGTATTGGTTAATATATTAAAGATAACCTCAAGAGCACTAAAAAGTACACTTGTCAAATCAAGGAATAAAAACAAAGCACTTCTACTTATAGTAACTTGGCCAATAGTGAGCACAAATTTGCATTCTCTCCATCTACCAATGTATCTTCAGTCTGTCTGAAGTCTGTAGGTTCTGGCCCATCTGTTGTCTGCCTGTTATATGTGTCTCTGCCAGCCTGAACACTGTCTTCTGATGTTTGACTGTCACTAACAAAGACATTTGTTTTATATTTGTTGAATAGCACAGAACGCATGATGTTGGAAAGGAAAGAATAATTCTTTGCATAAATCTCTAAGACGTTTTTTACAAGGAAAGAACATGTACTGACCTCCACAAACAGACCTTATCATGCTGTATCCACATTGCTTTCAATATTTCTGATGGATGAATATTTGTTTTAAGGTTTCGTTCAACCTCTTGGCTGTTTTCCACTAATGATTGCCACACAGTTAAACATACACACTTAGATTACTCTAGGTCAGGGGCATGGGACACCATATAATTTACAGTTAATTTAAGATTTATATTGGCTTAGACTGTAAATGCTGATTACATGAAAAATCCAGAACATAGTAAGGCTGGTTACATTGTTCTCTGAATGGGAGGTTAAGCTGGAATAGGCCAGGTGCACCATAGATAGCAGTTAATTCTGAACTGCTCTCAGGGAGAGTTATTAACTTATTGTGTGGTTCAGCAAAAATTCAGGCTCTTTAAATGCAAAAGATAGTTTCAAAATATGATATCAGTATAAGACTTGAAAACTCTGTCTGGTTCTCTGAGCCTTCGTTTTCAGGTCTGGCTCACCTTTTTCCAGCTCTATCGAGATTTCCATTATGTACTACTTCACGCTGATACATCTGTCACCCTGCTTATCTCGTCTCTAAGACTTTGCTGGCTTCTCTGTCATAGGTGAGAGGCCAGCCCAGGACACCTTCTTTTACCTTTCACAAACTCAAGGTTTTATCCCTGTTGCCCAACATCACACATCCACAAAACTTACACAATAAGACACACTTGTGACTCCCCAGTACATACATGCTATTTTCTCTCAGAAGGGCTTCTTACCCATGGCAATCTTTTCACATATTTAGGGTGAACTCTGTCTCCTTATTTCAAAGTGGCTGCTCCAGTTTTTCATCATTTTGGCTAAAGCACTTATTAGTTTTCTCACCACATGAAATAAATTCTATCTTACATAAGTGACTTCAACTGTTCATTTCCCTGACACATGAATATTCTTGTCTATATTACTAACTGAATACACACATCTGTATCCACAGCTGTGCACATTTTTTCCATTCCCTGCTAACTCAGAAAGGTGTTTGTATTCAAAGCTAATGTGTTTATTATATCTTCTCCAAGTCTTTTTCTCATCCCCATCTTATTAATTTTATCTCCTTTTAAGCCGAACAGCTTCCCTTTCTTCTGTTTTCTTTTCCCTTAATATTTTCATGGCTATCTTAAAAACTGCAAATGGAGTTCTTCATCCCAATGACTACCATCCTTTCCTCTGCATTTTTGTTGTTGTTGTTATTGGTATTATTGTTGCTGTAAAATTCATTAAAAATAGTGTATACTGTATATTTGCACATTCCCACCCATTATTTTTTGTTTTTGTTTTGTTTGTTTGAGACAAGGTTTCTCTGTGTAGTCCTGGCTGTCCTGGAACTCACTCTGTCGACCAGGCTGGCCTCGAACTCAGAAATCCGCTTGCCTCTGCCTCCCAAGTGCTGGGACTAAAGGCATGTGCTACCACCGCCCGGCTCCACCCATTCTTTACTTTTCTAAATCCTGCTTTATTACTTGATCTTCATTTTTATCTTTTTTATTAGATACTTTGTTTATTTACATTTCAAATGTTTTCCCCTTTCCTGGTCTCCCCTCCTGAAGCCCTTTATACCATTCCCCCTCCCCCTTCTTCTCTGAGAGTGCTCCCTGTACTGGATAGCTTTGTGTCAACTTGACACAGCTGGAGTTATCACAGAGAAAGGAGCTTCAGTTGGGGAAATGCCCCCATGAGGTCCAGCTGTGGGGCATTTGCTCAATTAGTGATCAAGGAGGAGAGGCCCCTTGTGGGTGGAACCATCTCTGGGATGATAGTCTTGGGTTCTATAAGAAAGCAGGCTGAGCAAGCCAGGGGAAGCAAGCCAGTAAAGAACATCCCTCCATGGCCTCTGCATCAGCTCCTGCTTTCTGA
>NC_034611.1:32635579-32638194 GCF_900095145.1 Mus pahari | reverse complement strand
AATAGAAACCCTGACTAAGACACTCCCCTACCCAGCGACCCACTCCTACTTCCCCACCCTGGCATTCCCCTACACTGGAGCATGGAACCTTCCCAGGACCAAGGGCCTCTCCTCCCATTGATGACTGACTAGGCCATACTTTGCTACAGATGCAGCTAGAGCCATGAGCCCCACCATGTTTACTCTTTGATTGATGGTTTAGTCCATGGGAGCTCTGGAGGGTGGTGATCTGCCTGGTTGATATTGTTGTTGTTCTTATGGGGTTGCAAAACCCTTCAGCTCCTTCAATCCTTTTTCTAACTTGATCTTCTTACTCACATTGACCTTGCTAAGAATAGAAATGAAGATCTGTACAAGTCCAGGGAATACTTCTCAATATCTGCTCCCTTCAGCTCCTTCATAACTCTACTGTCTGCCCCTGGTGTAGTCTTCTCCCCCAATCTATATGGCAGCAGTCTCTTTGGCCAGCCTCTCACTTGGATGCTTTCTCATAATTTTGGCATGGGCTGTCAGCCAGACTCTCTTCACTGTTTATAAATAGATGGCTTCTCTTAGCCATGTTTCTTCCTCCTGTAAAAATGAAATGATGGTTAATGTATAATTCACAAGGTACTAGTGAATGTCAAATGACAAAATATGTTACAAAATGTTTCAAAATATAGAGGTTGAAAATAGTAAGTGGTAGACAATATGTTATAGATACATATATTATATAGTTGCTATTATTATAAGTTCTATCATTGCCTTAACCATTTCTTTCTCAAAATTTTTCTAAAGCAGTCCTTTTTTGTTTTTCTTAAGATATAGAGTTCTAAGACCTATTCCGAGGCAGTGCTTTGGGATCTTTTGAGTAACACATATTTTAGGAAGTTCCCTGGATGAGCTGCCTGTAGATGCATCTGTCATCTCAGGACTTGGGAGACTAAAGTGACACAAGTAAAAGTTCCGTGCCAGAGATTGCACAGGGAAACCATGTCAGAAAAAAAAAAAAAAGAAGAAAAAGATCCTTGGATAATTCTTTTGCATAGAGAAGGGAAATATTTACTTGACCTTTCCATCAACAGGATATCTGGAATCACACAGCCTTGAATTCAAGTCTAAGGATTGAATTTTGAGCACATTACCTCTTTAGTTTTAATTTATACAAGCAGTAGCAGAGCACCATCAACTTCTTCAGTTTGTAAGAAGATAAAAGTTTATGATATTAGAAAGGGAACACAGTATACTTTATGGAGACTCAAGAAATATTCAGTCATAAGACAAAAGCAAGAACTAATGCAGTATAGGAAGGAAATAATTTGGACTTGATTTCAGAAGGACCAGACAGAGCCTACTCCAAAGATATAGTTTAGTGCTTAACTCAT
Source organism: Mus pahari (assembly GCF_900095145.1). Lineage (NCBI taxonomy): Eukaryota > Metazoa > Chordata > Mammalia > Rodentia > Muridae > Mus > Mus pahari. Next base: position 32,636,830 of record NC_034611.1, on the reverse strand, counting down.
TACAGAAATTTCTCTTTTCATAGCAAAAGAAAGAAACATGACAGAAGTCATCCAGTAGTGATCTGTGGAGGATTTGGGAATGTAGATCATACCTGAAGTAAGGCTTACATAGTTGAAATGATAATACTGCCCTTGAGTTAAAGAAATATCAGCAAAGAAATGTTGCCAGCATAAATATGGCATAATAGCAAGTGAATGAGATCCAAGTGAGACCTCAGGAGCCATCACACTCATGCTAGAAAGAGGATGCAGTTAAACAGGAAGAGAATCGAATGCAGGGCAGCCACTGTAGACTTACGTCTGTGGGATAAACAGTGAGGCTCTTCTGGTCATTTTTACATAGTCCACTGTGATTTCTTCTGCCCTGGGAGGCCATGTTAATATCCATGATCTGTACTGAAGTGGGGGATATGCTGGCAACTGTGGTTTGCGCTGCCAACCAAGGCCATGTTGCTGCCCATTGTCATGGATGTTTATGGTCTGTGTTGCCTCTGGAGACCATGTGTATGTCCATACCCTGGGCTACCACCAGAGGCCATGTTGATGCCCGTGGTCTTGGCTACCTTGTGGACAATGTTGGTGTTCTATGTCCTGCTGTGCCCAGGGGCTTTATTAATATCCATGACCTGTGTTACCAACAAAGGCCACATGGATATTCATCATCTTCATTACTATCTGAATCATGTAAATGTCTGTGTGCCATGCTGCCTCTTGGGGCCATGTTGACGTCTACAACCTGTGCTGCTCCAAGGGACTCCGAGGGACATGATGGTGTTTGTGGTACAGCTGCAGCTGTGCTGATGGCCAAGCTCTACACTGCCACTGGAGATCATGTTGAGATCTGTGGTCCTTGCTGACACCGGAGACCATGTGAATGTCTATGATCCATCCTGCTGCTGATTTTTAAAGGGATAAAGGGCAAGGAAGGTTCGTTAGCAGAGATATTGACTGCAGACTAACAAATGAGAGTGAGAGACATAGAAGGCTTCTGTGACAACATCTCCTCGCTCCCTCAAGCTCCCTCAACCCCAAAGGCAGTATAGACAAGAAGCCATTGAGGATAACTCCTAAACACTGTGATAACTGATGTATACCTCTTCAGAGCTGATGGGCTTTTGTGTGGGTGGGGAAAGATTCTGTTTTCTTTAAGGGGCTGACCACTTGGACTTTGACCCTGCTCCAGTGAGTATATGTGCATCATAAATTGGATCTGGTATCTCCTCCTCCTCCTCCTCCTCCTCCTCTTCCTCC
>NC_034611.1:32629749-32632073 GCF_900095145.1 Mus pahari | reverse complement strand
AGATGACGCCACGGGAAAGGCAGGGCACAAGGGAGTGGAAATCTACCCAGCACATGCGCAGCTGCCTTGTTTGTTTGTTAGAGCACAGGACATCAGCGCTATCTTGTAATGGCGAATGTGAGGGCGGCTCCCCACAGTCACCCTTTTTATACCAATGAATTTTTAAATGATGACAGCCTAGAATAGCCAGTGATACCGCACTACTGATACTGAAATTTCACTTGCAAGGGGAACAGCGGAATATTCTAATCATTGGCTGGAGGTCCCTGTGATTAATCACCTCCCAATGCTCCAGTGAGCTGGATGCTGTTACAATAACCCGGTAACAGGTGAGAAAACTGGATATAAAGATTATAAAAATAAATCATGTCACAGTTTACAAATATATCACACAGCTACATTAAGACATAGTTCCCAGAAACTGAACTTTTGAACACTAGCTATAAAATCCAGTGCATCTACACATTTGAACTTTCATGTCTAAAAAAAAAAAAGAAAGAAAGAAAAAGAAATCATTCAATTAGCAAATACAAGAGCATTTAAATTTATTTTTTAGTTTAAAAACTCTACCAGTCAAAAATAAGCTATTCTGCTGTTTTGCTAAATGACATTCACTGGAAAGTTTAGTGATTTTTAAAATCAGTAACAGAATTCTAACAGTAAATGCATCTTAGAGGCTGTCTACTATAACAATGCAACTTTACAAGAGGGTGAATTATGACCAAGGTTAAGGGAATTGCCCAAAGTATAAAGCTCATATTAACTCACGTTAAAAATATATGGCTTCTATTTTCTGCTCTATCGCATGGTTCTCTGATTTTTATCACGGAAGAAAGGAAATAACATTTCTGCTATGCTTTTAATAGATGTATTGGGGTTTTGTCAACTTGACGCAAGCTACAGTATCTAAAAGTTCAGTTGAGAAAAAAACGCTTCCTCCATAAGACTAGCCTGTGGGTAAGTCTGGGGATTGCTTTCTTGATTGATGATTGATGATTGATGTAGAAGAGCCCAGTGCACAGTGAGGACTATGATCCTTAAGTATATGGTCCTGAAAGGAATAAGAAAGGTACTCACGTAAACATGAGCCAAGAGCAAGACAGGAGCAGCACTTTCCCAAGTCCTGTGTTTCAGTCCCTGCCCTGCTTGCGTTCTTGCTGTGACTTTCCTCATTGAATAACTGTGATCAGAATACTTAAGCCAAATAGGTGCTTCCATCCCCAAGTTACTTTTGATCATGATGTTTAACACAGCTACAGAAACCTGAAGCAATAGAGAAGGTGAATAATTATTACAGACATTGTAAAGGGAGAATAAATATTTTGCTTATAATTTCTAGACATGTGTATGCTTAGTTACATCTCTGCCCAAATGGTCCATGATGTTTCCTGTTGTGATTAGTAATGAAGCTCATCTTTATCATTTTGACATGTGAATTTACCTACAGCAGTATTTTAGGTGGTGATTCAATAGCTCTAGTTTCCACAGTGAAACAAATCCTCAGGAATAAATACATTTATGTACTAGTTGTTAGTTACTTCCTGGTAATTAATGTATAATAAGGTCACCATGGGTCATCCAGAAAGTGCCAGTACATGCATGGCCATCTTGGGGGAGCATCCAGGAGAACTTTGCCTTCACCATTATCAAGTACTTTCTCTAGCAAGACCAGAGTGCAGCACTGGTGAAGCCAGGTCATTGTGTTCTCATTTTACTTTATGAATCACTTCCAGATCCAGAGATAAAGGAAAGGAAGCCTGTCTCATGCTTTTAGGTATCAGGGTTTGCTGGACACTTTCGGTAGGGTTCCAGGTCCTTGTTCCTAGAACAAAGAATGAACAGAGATGCCCAACTGCAGCAGAAATAGGACATTTATTAAGAGACATTTTTCTTCCAAGGGGGAAGCAGGCCAGAGCAAAGAAAAACCTTAGCAACTCGGAGGACCTCTTGAACAAAGCTCTGTTACTATTTTGCTCACTGGCACAATGGACATTTCTAGAACTCTTTGTTATCTGTAGCTCTGTATACAACTTCACGTGTCACAGGATTCACCAGCACCATAAATTTCCACACAGGGAAATATATTTAAGTCACCTTTTGTACTGGCTGGTTTTGTGTGTCAACTTGACACAGGCTAGAGTTATTACAAAGAAAAAAGCTTCAGTTGGGGAAATGCCTCCATGAGACCCAGCTTTGGGGCATTTTCTCAATTAGTGATCAAGGAGGAAGGGCCCCTTGTGGGTGGGACCATCTCTGGGCTGGTAGTGGGTTCTATAAGAGAGCAGGCTGAGCAAGCCAGGGGAAGCAAGCCAATAAAGAACATC
>NC_034611.1:32587070-32629729 GCF_900095145.1 Mus pahari | reverse complement strand
AGTTTGTTTTGGCATTTCTACCCACCCGATCTCTTTCTCTCTCTCTCTCTCTCTCTCTCTCTCTCTCTCTCTCTCTCTCTCTCTCTCTCTCGTCATTCTGGCAGTTTTAAAAAGTCTGAAGGGAGTGGCTTTTCCTCTTTACCAACTTATTTTTCATATGTTCATTTTGTAAGCCTTCTCCCAAGCCTTCAGGGCCTCAAGTTCTACTTCCTTTGCTGTCTACTGAAATCCTTAGAATTTGATATACTGTATTCGAGAGAATGTTCTACATTAACGTCGGAACCAAGTGAGCTAAGACTGTCAAAATGAAGCATTGGAAGCCTACAGTAGGTTCTGTGCAAGGGGGGGGGGAGAGGCAGGGGGGATGAGAAGGGGGGGAGGTGGGGGGTATGAGAAGTCCAAGTAAACCCAAAGAATCTATAGTCAGTTCTTTCCCTATACCCCCTCCCCAGCCACAGGTTAAAACAAACAAACAAACAAAAATATCAAATGAATTCAAGGGTGAAGTAAAATCCCAGTCAGGACTTAGTAAGAAAAAAAAAAGCTTGGTTCACGTCAAACTCATTGTTTCGCTGTATGAGCAATCAATTGAAGGTGAACACATAAGTAACAGAGTTCATAGTAGTGCAGAGGAAGGAAGGAAAGACACAGAGAAGTAGAACATACAGAAAAGATGGAAGGAAAGGCAAGGCAGATGTTAAAAGGGGAAGAATTGAGAAAGAATGAAACAAAGCTACCAGGAAGGAACAGATGAAATGCAGCTGCAATGCTCATTAGCTCTTCTTTTAAAATGGAAATTACTTCTGATTTTTGAAATCAAAGTCTGGGTATTTTCCTGGGGAAATATAGCTGTCTATACTCTAAATAGTCTTTTCCCCAAAAGCAAGAAAATTAGAAAGGATGGTGTAATTTTACTGTGAGGAATTTAAAATACAGTCTTCCAAACCGCAAGGCATTTCAGTGTTAGTTTCTGCAACAGACAGCTTCAAAACAGCCACATTTCCTAGTCTGATGTAGGCACAAAGCGAGCCTGAGACTTGGTTGCCTGGCAACCGTGCTCTTCACAGGCAGCTGGAGTAAAAGGAAAGACTGGTGCCAAATGGCCTTTCACCTGATTCCTCAGAGGGGACTCTCAGTGAAAGAGTTTCTATGCAAGGGCCAAAGGACCCCATGAGAAACAGACTCGAGATCCCCTCCTCTCTGGCCTCCTTATTTGGGGAGTCACTTGAAGCAGGAGAGTGTTTAATACCTCCAAAGTTGGAGATGCTTTTGTCTTTCCTCCTCCTTCTCTGGATACCACCCTGAAAGAAATGGCTGCAGGCTTTGCGTTCTGACATCTAGGAAGGAAATCACTTTAAACATTTTGCTCTAAATTGAGAATTTATAAAAACCTAGGGGGGTGGAGAGCTTACACTCCCTTTTCCCATTAGATTTGCTTTACTAAAATACAATGATTAGTCAGGTAAATGTATAGTGGAAGACTATTAGGAATAGTGACTGTAAAAACACTATTTTTTAAAGGAATATCTAGATGTTGATTTATTTTGAGAATTCTGGCTGGCTGGCTGGCAGGCTGGCAATTTTAGAGGACTTGTAAAATGTGCCTGGGGCAATTTATATAGAGGAAAACTGAGGGCTCTCCAAAAGAATTCATAGAGTCCAGTCCTAAGTGGAAAATTATCCCAGTATCTTTGTAGAAGTTGTGCCTTCGCTGGAAAATGGTTTTTAATAGAAGCTTAATGAGTAATTCCTAATTAGAGGAATTATTTCAAGGTCACACAGTAGAATGTAAGTGGAAGCCAGCCAGAGCTGCACAAAGGGAAGCTCTGAAGGTCACACCTGGAGTGGTAGATTCTACCCTTTTATGTCCACACAGCACAGTGATGGGATTTGGAACACAAGCCTCAGTGGTGGTGCAGAGCTGTGCCTCTGTCCCTCATGCTGTTAGCTGTACCATGCTGAAGACTTTGCTTAGTTGTTGCTACTGGCCTTGACCAGCAAGAACGATACAACACTGAAGATCCTTCTCAACAGCACTTTATTCAGGAACTCCTTTCATGATACTACAGGGACGCCCATGGACTAGCCAGGCCTCCCTATATACTGGAGCATTCACTGCCTGGGTGCTCTGTGCCTTACAGTTGCCATGCGATAGGCTAAAGCAGGAATCACCTCATTAACATAAGGCTGGGCAAAGAGGACTTGTGCTGAGTCAGACTGTGCATGTCTGCTTCAAGGCAGCAAACAACTTGTTATCAGATGGGCAGTGGAAGTCAGCAACATCTTGTAATGGCGAATGATGTGGCTCACTACACTCAGTGAAGGTGAAGAAGAGACATCTATTATAAACAAGCAGAAAATGTTATGCTGTCTTCTTGGTTCTTCTAGAAGCCAAGTAAACTAGTAAGCACCTGCCTGTGGAGAGGAGGGGTACTTCTAATAAAAGTTAGGTTGCAGCTGCTCCCAGATTTATGGCATTTGCCACTTCTGGGACGTTGACTAACCCTAACCCTAACCCTAACCCTAACCCTAACCCTAACCCTAACCCTAACCCTAACCCTAACCCTAACAGATGTGTTTCTTTATCTGACCTTAAGCCCAGGAAAGGTATGATGTAATAAAATACAACACTGGTGTAGCATTTCGGAGATGTTTGGCTGATTAAGTGTGCGAGAAAGTCTTTCTCTTCTTTAGAAACATAATTTCATATTCCGTTTTTATTTTAGTTTGTATTCTATTTTATTCTCTACATTTGTTAAATAGTCGTTTCTGGTAAGTCATTTACCAAACTGAAGTGGAAAATAATTTTTACTAAAAAACCCAGCATGGTAATTTGTTTGTGGGACAGGATTTACAGCCATGCAACCCCGAGATTTTAGGTTATCATAGTCTCTTAACCTAGATAATAGAAATAACCAAGGAGTTTATCAAAATCAGGAGTTTCCAATACCCGTATCCCTATCAAGGCTGTAATCCTGATTCCATATCTGACTTAGTTATCAGAGACACAACGTTAGAATATGTCCCTGAACATTTAAGTCAATTTAGGGTAGGAAGTTTAAAGAAGAAATTTCCTGAAAAATGCACGTTAGGGGACTAGTTGCATTGTTGCAGAATAATAATCAGCACCACACTCGATCTTCTTTATGCATAGTTACGTCCTGCCCCCCACCCCCGTCTTCTTTCATCCTTATCCACAAAGCCATCTTAATATGGAATGTCCTTTAAAAGCATTACTTATAATGTTAGCAAAAATATTCTATTTTATGCACAAATTTAAGTAGCTAAACAAATATTATCTCTTAATGTTAGAACTCATCCATCATATTGTATTTTGGTAAATAGAAAAGTAGAGTGTTTTTGCTCTATGGACTATACTGCCATTGTCTTAGTCAGGGTTTCTATTCCTGCATAAACATCATGACCAAGAAGCAAGTTGGGGAGGAAAGGGTTTATTTGGCTTACATTTCCACATTCATCACTGAAGAAGTCAGGACTAGAACTCAAGCAGGTCAGAAAGCAGGAGCTGATGCAGAGGCCATGGAGGGATGTTCTTTATTGGCTTGCCTTCCCTGGCTTGCTCAGCCTGCTCTCTTATAGAACCCAAGACTACCAGCCCAGAGATGGCACCACCCACAAGGGGACCTCCCCCCTTGATCACTAATTGAGAAAATGCCTTACAGCTGGATCTCCTGAAGGCATTTCCTTAACTGAAGCTCCTTTCTCTGTGATAACTCCAGCTGTGTCAAGTTGACACAAAACTAGCCAGTACATCCGTTGTAGACTGCGTTGATTATGTTATGTACAATTTACAATTTACTCAAAGAATGTGTTCTCTCTCTCTCTCTCTCTCTCTCTCTCTCTCTCTCTCTCTCTCTCTCTGTCTGTGTGTGTTTTAGTGTTTTATTTCTTTTTTAAATTTAATTTTATTTGTAATTTATTTTTTACATTCCATATTCCATTCTCCATTCCTCCCCATCTACCCTCCAACTGCTCCACATCCCACACCTCCTTCCCACCCCACCCTGTCTCCATATGGATGTCCCCACCCCCCAGTCAACCTGGCCTCTAAACTCCCTGGGACCTTCAGTCTCTTGAGGGTTAGGTGCATCATCTCTGAATGAACACAGACCTGGAAGTCCTCTACTGTATGTGTGTTGGGGGGACTCATATCAGCTGGTGTATGCTGTCTGTTTGGTGGTACAGTGTTTGAGAGATTTCGGGGGACCCAGATTAATTAAGACTGCTGGTCCTCCTACAGAATCGCCCTTCTCCTCAGCTTCGTTCAGCCTTTCCTAATTCAATGACAGTGGTCAGCTGCTTTTGTCCATTGGTTGGGTACAAACATCTGCATCTGACTCTTTCAGCTGCTTGCTGGGTCTTTCAGAGGGCAGTCATGATAGCTCCCTTTTTGTGAGCATTCCATAGCCTCAGTAATAGTGTAAGGCCCTGGGACCTCTCCTTGAGCTGGATCCCACTTTGGGCCTGTCGCTGGACCTTCTTCTCCCCAGGTTCCTCTCCATTTCCTTCCCTGTAATTCTTTCAGATGGGAACAATTATGGGTCAGAGGTGTGACTATGGGGTGGCAAATCCGTCCCTCACTTGATGCTGTCTTCCTGCTAAAGGTGGGCTCTATAAGTTCCCTCTTCTTACTGTCAAGCATTTCATCTAAGGTCCCTCTCCCTATGAGTCCTGGGAGTCTCTCACCACCCAGGTCTCTACACAGAAATTTTTACCAGAAAATCTTTACATATTTCCTTAATGTACAGTATTCTTTTCTGATGAACATTTTGAGTTTGTCAAATATACTATCCTATTAAAATGGTAAAATAGAAACTGTTTTGTACCTCTGCTATAAGCTGTAGAACTGTAATGATTTGTATACAAGGATTAGTATATGCCTTTTATTCTTTACTGTGACACATCATTTATAGTATTCTGTAAGCGTCATCCTTCTGTAACGAGGGATACAATCAACTCTAAGGCACACTCACTTGGATTCTGCTCAAGATCATCACGAAGATGATTCTATTTTTATCAACTTATGAGACTGTGAGTTACACTAGCTTTTTATTTACCGACAATTCCATTTGCTAGCAAAAAAAAAAAACAAAAAACAAAAAAAAAAAAAACAAACCACTTCTAGAAACTTTGCCCTGAAATCTTCTAACTATTAAGGTTTCAAGGGAGAGAAATAAATTCTCACTAATATCAGTAGAACTAGGGTTTACTGGAAAGACTTATAATTATTCAGAAGTGGCAAGAAAACTAGAGATCAGGCTCCCAAAGAAGCAAGAACAAAGCAACCACTGGCCAAAGAGTGTCAGTGAGGTCACTCGACAGAATTTCTGCTCATACCAGCCATTAACACACTGATCTGCTGACACGAGATGCCACTGCAGGCGCTTTTATGTAGGACAATCAAAGAAAATTTGAAACATCCCATTTATAACTGAACTCATGATCTATTCATTTTGCTGAAATACTATCACCCATCTATAATGTCTATGTCAGCGGTTGGAAGACAGATTTTGTCATCTGTGGGCTGCAGTGCTAAAATCTGGGATTGTGGCTCCTATCAAGACTCTAGAAAGAACCTTAACAAATATTTCTACCATACCTTTCAAACTACCATTCCAAAGATTAGAATACTAGTGAGCAACAAAAAGCATGAGATACAAGTTATATGTGAATGTCAAAATCACTGTAGTAAACAAAATGATAAAATGTGTGTGTGTGTGTTTGTGTGTGTGTGTGTGTGTGTGTGTGTGTGTGTGATTGTGTGGTTATAATTGCATGGTCACAATTACATGAAATTTTTGAGTAGTTTCCTAGTGAAAAGTGAGAGGGCAGAGGAGTCATTCCCTTGGGATTTAGAAGGGCACATTGACTGGGACAGGCAGGGAGAAACTTCTCAGTGAGAGATTTGTTCTATGACCCGGTAGGGTCACTATAAGAGAGGATATATATTCAGAACTCTTTGCATTATATCTTTTAAATCTGGATCAGAGAGGTGGCTCAGCAGGTAAAGGCATCCACCACCAAGCATCACTACTTGAGTTCATCCTTCCAACTGATTTTGATACTGGACTCCACCAGGTAAAAGGAAAGACCAGACGCTCAGGAGTTCTCCACCTGCCTCCATCATCATTTGTGGGTAATCACACACACAGGCCAATATGAAGTAAATGAAATTAATAAAAATGTATATCCTTATATGGATAGTTGGACTGTTCTGAACTTGTACCTCAATGTAAATCATTACTAAATATGAACATCTAATTAACAATGCTGTGTTTGCAGCTTATATATTCTGAAATTCCCTTTTGTATAGTCTAGCTTTAGCAAGCAAATAAATTTCAGAGAAAACAATTAGAGAAAAACTTCTCTCTTTCTTTTTTTTAATCAGGGTTCTCTAGGGGAACAGAACATAATTTATGGAATGATTGATCGATTGATCTACCTATCTCTTGTCCAGTTAGTCCAGTAATGGCTACCAATTAAAGATCCAAGAATCTAGTAGCTGTTCAGTCCAAGAAGCTAGTCTCAGCTGCTCTTCATCATATGCTAGAATCCTGAGAAGTAGGCACTCATATCAGTGATGATTTCACAGAGAGTGAGAATAAGTGAAGTGAGTTATCCACCACAGGAGAGTACTCAGTCACAGGTTCAATCCAACAGAAAGTCTTTTGTAGCTGGTTGAAGACTCCACCATGTGTTAAGAACCCCAGAGTAGTCACAAGCCTTTCCCAGGGCAAGCTTTTAAACACAAAAACCACATCCTGGGTGGACAGACCTGAGTTAGCAAGAACTGTTAGCCGGAAGAGAAACTACAGAAGCTAAAAAGCAAGGTTAGCACTTTAGGGACTTTCTCAGAACTATGGACTTTGATGGATTAGGTCTTTGTGCTCCTTTTGACAGGTGTTGCTGCTTATAGGCTGTGCTTCAGTACCTGAGTGGTACTTCCATAAAGGTGACAGTTGTTCTGAGGTCTGGGATCTGTTAAGGTTCTGGGGCCTGGAACGAGAGAGAGAGAGAGAGAGAGAGAGAGAGAGAGAGAGAGAGAGAGAGAGAGAGATCCTTATAAAGGCTGCCAGTTCCCCCCCCCCAAAATATCTGGATTAAACGTGGATCTTTCCACTTCAAATGATTCAATCAAGAAAAATTCCACATAGGTGTGCCCAGCCACTTGGATTTCAATTAACTTCACATAGGAAAATTGAGAACCAAGAATAACCATCACATCATTGACACATATGTTCTTGTGTGTTTTCTATTTTTATTCACCAAGAGGGAGAAAAGAAACAATGCGCCAGTGGAAATAGCAAAAATGCTTTCAATGTTTGGTTTCTAAATAATAAGTTCCACTAATTGAAGGTGGGACTTCTCCAAGAAATAGTTGATGCAAGGGCAAGGAGAGTCAAGAGAATCCTGGAAACTCTTGTTATGGCTGAAACTAAAGTAGTAAGTGGACACAAGTCAGCTTCAATGGAATCCCATTGGCCAAACCTGCAGCAACTGAACTATCAAAATAAACATTGATTGTAAAAGATTGGGAAAAGGAATTCATGACTAAATGTTCCCATATCTTTGAAGATAAATGATAGATAATTATATGACAGAAAAAGAGATTAGGGTGATGATGAGAGCTAGTAACTATTAACTATAATGATAATGAACTATTTAGTTCAGAAAACTTAGAAGAAATAAGTTTAAATATTCTCATCATGAAGAAATGCTAAGTATTTAAGGAGAAAAATACCGTAATTTAACAGTAAGCAATGTAACCATACATCTAAACAAATCACTTGGCTCTGTATGACTATAAATTTAATTTGACTTTTTAAAAACTCAAGAAAGGATTGTATACTTCTTGTAGTAGAATGAAAACCATAGAAGAAAAGATCATGAGTGGCTTAAAAAAAAAACCATAAGTGATCACAAAATGTAGGAGATAAAAGATGGGTGACTGATGCTTACACGATCTCAAAATATCTCCCTATGGGTAATTATTAATTAGAAAGTGAAGAGAAGGCTTAACCATAAATAATCTTGGAAACCTTATCAAGTGACCAAAATGAATGTCACTGCTATGTCTCCAAGATCGTGTGCTATGCTCAAGACTCAGAGATGAACAAGTATTACCGTCATGCAATTCCTAACAAAACCCCCAAAACAAACCAGTACTCAGGAATACCGAATTAACTCAAATTAAGGGATAGCGGATCTATACAGCGCTAGACAGTTTTTCTGATAACTGGACTCATGCTAGGGTCATCTGAGAAGAAACATTCGAGAGAATTCCTTCATTCCGTGTATAGAGTATTTTGTTGGTTGTTGAGTGATCTGGGAGGGCTTAGTTTGCTGTGGGAAGTTGCTCCTAAACACAGGATGGAAGCCAGCTCCCCTGCCCCAAGCCTTACCCCTAGCTAGGAAACCTCCCTGCAAGTAAAACAGGCTTCACCTCACAGCTGGTAAGGGTGTGCTTTCATCTTCTCTGAAAACAAGACTAGAATGATGATTCTTTCGCCTTAAGGAGAAGTCTTTTATTTGTTGCTAAAAAGATGGTGATTTTTTAAAAAAAAAATGAATGATAAAGAATTCTTTTTCTAAAATAGCTGGATATTGTAAGCCTGGAGCTTTTCTGAAGATTCCAAATGCATGGGCAGTATGAGCACTGTCTGTCTTTAACTGTGTGTGGTTCTAGCATAATGTTTAGGAAGATCTAAATGGGCTTCGTTTGGAAAGGAAACAGCTGAGTTTGTAAGAGTGGGATTTCACAGCATCCATTTTCCCATCAGGATAGCATTTTCTTCTATTATATCTTGTGGTGTATGTTGGATTCGGGGTAGAAGTCAAGAAACCCCACTTCAGAGATGGAAGTTTAAAAATGGAAGTTTTATTTTCTGCATACCCAGGGAAGAAGCCAGTTCAGGTTCTGAACCTCATCCTCAAAGGTAGATTGTACAACAGTTTTATAGGATGGGAACACAATTTGAAGGGTAGGGGGTGAGGGTGAGGGTGAGCTGTTGACCAATCATATTTTGACACAAGGGGTTAAGCAAGGAAGTTAACATTAGTGACTGGGCTTTATATCCCGGTCACCTGGTTTCAGGGTCCTTGATTCAGCTTTTATAGTTAGGTCCCCTCCTGGACTCTAGTCCAGAATTTAGAATGATAAGGGAACAAAGAAGTAGGCAAGCTGCACACAATCTGCTTAATAAGTAAAGACAATACGTTTACTATTTGTGTTCCTTAGTTTAAATAGCAGAATAACAGCAACTTTGGTCTTTACACTCTTTACTGATTTACAGACAAGCATGAAACACTTGAAGAACCAGGATAGGAGTTGGTTCTATGGCCTGGGAACATGAACTCAGTTTTGGCTCTGCCAGCAAGATGGAACTTGTTCTTGAAATGGCTTGACTCAGGAAACTGTCTCCTAACAGTCTACAGCCTTCGAGAAATGTTGTGCATAGTTTCCCCTCATTATTAGATGGTGATTAGAAGTCACCCTCTGAAAGCAGTGTTTGCAGCAATCCCAAGAGGAACGTGTATAATGTTCAGATACGCTCCAATAATTTTCAAAGAATCAGTAAGAACAGGCTATTCATTCTTACCAATATTTAAAAAATTAAACTTCTGTAAATTGTCACTTCCTGTACAATATTTACAGGAAGTGACAATTTACAGAAGTTAATTTTTTGTTACTTTAAGCTAGTGGCCATAATCTTATAGTTAGGGAAAAAAACTAGAATATCTAAGAATAAGATTGTAGGTGTTTTTGAGAATGAGAGAAAGAAAGAACATGAAATTGGGAGGGCAAGAAGATTGGGAGGATCTGCAAGGACTTGGAAGAGGAGAAAGAATATGATGAAAATATTACATGAAATTTTTAATTAAAAATTAATTTTAAGAACAAAATTTGTTAAAAAGCAAAAGTGGATTAAAATCATTATACAAGTTCTAGTGTTCTTAATTTGTATACTCCCATTTCTTTTGTAAATTTTGTTTTTATTTGAAATTTCCATAATTTGAATTTATTGTAAGTGATATATCAAATCATAACATTCGGGAACTGGAGAGAAATTGGGCACCACAATTACGAAAACTTGTGTTGCTCTTCTGGAGAACACAAGTGCCTATTTCAGCATCTACATGGTCACAATCATAGGTGACCCCAGTTCTGGGGATCTGACATTCTTCTGGCTTCCACGAGCACCAGGCACATACAAGGCATGCATTCATATTCACAGGCAAAGCACTTACACATATAAATTCTAAAACTTTGAACATAAAATTATATATATATATATATATATATATATATATATATATATATATGAGAGAGAGAGAATAATGTACTATGTTTCATGTACATAGTTATGTCATTGTGCCTAATATTCAAATAAGGGGGAATATATATCCACTAAAATTTTAACTTGGGGTTGGGTTATTAGGGCTAAGTCTAGGGCTTCTGTTATGTAATTTTTCCCTCTGAAATCAGATATTTCCATCTGTGGGGAGTTTAGGAAAACAAACTTATAAGACTCAAAATCTTAGAAAGTTCTAAGGTTCCCAAAGCCTGTTCCCAGGGTTACACGTGTAAACAATTGCTAAGAGCAGACTCTTCAGTGGAGCTGCCTGCAAGTTGGGCAAAGAACTCAGAGTATGTAGCGTTCCTGCATTTTCACTTATACTGGGGTGGGATGTTTGGGGATGAGGCTGCCTTGAATCACCCACACTCCGACAAGTAACCCTTTGTGGGGCACCATGCCTGGGGAAATAAAGATGGTGGGAGAGCCGCATCCTGCCAGAGCTCGAGTAGACTGCCATGGGACCCCACGAAGAAGGGAAGGGGCAATCTTGGCTCTGATTCTCAGGCACCACCGACCACTGGGTACTGCGGGAGAGCTGGTTTTGAGGTCCCTGGGCATCACAGTGGTGTGAGCCCAGCCGACTGGTTCTCGCTCTCGGATATCCCAAACGGCTGGCTGTAGGTCACAGAAGAGCTGAGAATGGGCCCTTGGATGGACTCTAGCTGGGGGTGGGGGGAGTGGCTGGTGAGGGGGGCTGGTGCCTGGAGAACAAGAAGGCCTCCCGAAGGGAGGTTAGAAGTGCTGCTGCACCTTAGAGGGAGACCTGCTCCATTGCTCTAACTCGGCAGATCTTGATGAACAGAGATGGCCCATGGTTTGAAGGTATTTATTGTAGAAAGGCAGAGAGAGAGAGAGAAGGGAAGAGAAGTAGAGGGCAGCCATGGCCATGTGGAGAGAGGGGAGAAGGGAGGGGGAGAAGAGGTAAGAGACAAGGAGAGAGCAGGAGTTTAAAAGAGAGAGGGGTGGGGGGGTGGAGCAGTCCCTTTTGTAATGGGCTGGGCTACCTTGCTGTTGCCAGGTAACTGCGGGGAGGAGCTTAGCTGGCTATAGCCAGAATAACAGGAGCTTGGGACATTGTCTACATGACTGATAGTCATAGGATTATGGAGTTGAGGAGTTGATATGGTTTCAGGCGCTTGTGTCTGGGAGCATAGTTTACGTTCAGTCCCTTATAGATTATTCTACTGGGTCTCCTGATTAAGCCTTGTTGGACCTGAACAGGCTGCCTTTTACAGTCCAACAACCCCTCACTAAGGATCCTATCTGCAACCCCTGATAATCTCATTGGCTCACCAAGTTACATAGGAATTAAAACGTTTCTTTGGTCCATCTTCTCGGGTACCTCATCTGGGGAAAATAATCATTTGTTTACAATTCCCTAGAGAAGTCATTACACAACCTCTCCCGTCTCATGTGAGTGCCCTACAGTGAGGCATAGCATAGCTTTTTTTGGTGCTTTTGAAAATCCTGGGGCAGGGTCTCAGTAAGTTGTCCAAAATGATCTTGAACTTGCAATACTCCTGCCTCTGCCTCCTAAGTAGCTGGTATTCTAGGACTATACTACCAGGCCTTAACATTTTCTTATGGTAAAAACATTCAAATTCTTTTAACTCTTAAATATACAGAACATTAACTAATTGTACTTACTTCTTCATTCAAAGGCCCAAGAGAACCTCTTGATGCTATGTAACTGTACTAACTGTAGCAGCATCTTTATCCTTTTCTCCTCCATATGCTCCCAGACACTGGGAACTAACTTTCTATTCTCAGTGTCTAGGATAGCCGTGTTTTATAGTTTTCAGATGAGAGCCATCATGTGGTATCTGCCTGGCTTATTTATCTTTATAATGACCACCAGTTCCACCTAATCATCAAAATGGCACAATCTCCACCTTTTAAAGTCTGAATACTAGTCCACCACTTATATTTATCACATTTTCTAAATATTCATTGGTTAATGAACACAAGTTGTTCCTACTTCTGGACTGTTGCTAACACCATGGTGATCATATGGACATACAGATGTCTCTTTGGCATTCTTTATTCCTTCAGGTTTATAAGCAGGAGTATGGTTGCTGACTTACATGGCAGTTCTGTTTTTAATTTTACGAGAACTTATACACTGTTCTCTATAACAAATGTGCTAATTTACATTCCTTTATTTCACATCCTTCCCTCATTAGGAAGACTCGTTGAGAGTTGATCTGCATATCTCTGTTGGCAATAACGTTGCCCATTTCCCCCAAATATCGGTCAGTCCTTTAAATATTTCTTTTTAAGACTATCTCTTTCCCATTTTCAATTAGGTTATTTTCATCCTATTAACCCCTTTACAGATGAAAAGTTTATAAATGCTTCCTCTTTTTTGCAGTTGATGGCCCAGGACTGAAGGGGCCATGTAAATGAGGCTTGGCACCATGAAGAGAGCCTGTGAGAGGCTATTGGTGAAACCTAGTTGCAGTGGAAGACTCCAGTGTATTGGAGATGTCAGTACCATGGGATGATCACCAAGAACAGCAGCTGTAGTGGAGTGGATCAACCTGAGCTTAGAGTGCTACAGATGGCAGAGCTGGATAAGTCACACCAGCCCTTGGAGGACCCCAGATGATCAAGTGGAATCCCAGACATTGAAATAAGAGCTATAACACTGAAATTGCTTTGGAGACTCAAAGGTGTTAAAGATGCCAGAGCCATGGAATACATGCCGAGGAAAGCTGCTAACAGGGAGTGGAGCCAGCCCAGGAGAAAGCAGTTTGTTGCAATCAACAAAGATGAAAAAGGAGTGGAGATCTAAAGACCCCTTTGACATCAGCCATGGAGATGCAGAGTTTGGAGTTTGCCCAGCTGGTTTCTTGTTTTGCTTTTGGGATTACAGTTAAGTGATTGGATGAATCTCAGAAGAAACCTTGGACTTCCGACTTTTAACATTGCTGAATCTTCTATCGACTACTAGGACTTTGGAAGTTGGACTAAATGCATTTTGCATTATGCTATGTTTAAGTATGGCCCCCATAGACTCATGTTTTTGAACAAGTCTATGAGGGCCAGGGAGGGGAATGTAATGGTTTGGTTACGCTTGGCCCAAGGAGTGGCACTATTTGGAGGTGTGACCTTGTTGAAGTTGGTGTATCACTGTGGATGTGGACTTAAGACTGTGGATGAAAGAAAACATGGAATTTCTTTTGTAAACCTGGTTTATTTCTCTTAGCAGAGATTTCCACTTGAATCCAACTTCATGAAAATGTCATTATTTTATTTTTTATTATAGTTTAATGAAATTACATTGTGTTTATGTGCTCCATTTTTCTCAGTTTTAAAATATGCATTACATTCATTTATTCATTCATACATTCATTTTGTGTATATGAGTGTATGTGTGGGGTTGTGTACAATTCAGAGGAAAACTAGTGGAAGTCAATTTTCTTCTCCTAACACATGGATTCCAAGTATTAACCTCAGATGATCAGTCTGATTGGTAAGTATCTTTCAAACTAAGTCATCTCACTGACCCTGTACCACATTTTCTTTATCCATTTATCTGCTAATGTCCTTGTCCATCTCAGCTTGTTCTACTTAGCTCCTGTGATTAGCGAACCTGTAACAAGAATGTGCCCATCTCTCAGATCTGCTTCTTTAGAGCCTTAAGCAGAAGTGGTATAGTGTTATATGCAGTAATCTCATAGTACAACTTTTCGGGGAGTCTCCATACTGACTTTCATTAGGCTATATAAGTTACAATGCTACCGACAGAAAATAAAGGATCATTTCCTCACATCTTCACCAGTGTTTATTAGCATTTGATTTCTTGGAGAATGTAACTCTGACTCAGACAAGATCGAATTTTAAAGCAGTATTATTTTTCATTTTTCTGATGGATAATGATGTTAAACACTTTTCAGGCATTTATTTGACCATTTGTTTCTATGTCTTTATGGTTTTATTTTTATATCCTGTGATTTTGCTGAATTTTCCATGATTCCAATGCATTTGGGGATCTCTCTCTCTCTTTCTGTCTCTCTCTCTGTCTCTCTTTCTCCACACATGTGCTTATGTGTGTGAGTGTGCCTAATGTATATGTACTCATGATATCTGCAAAACAATGACAATCTGATCTTTTATTTCCGATTTAAATACTTTTTCTTTTATTTATTTGCATCAGCTAGGATTTCTAGTGCTATGTTGAATAAAAATTAAAGAAAGTACACTCTTATCGGGTTCTAGAATTTAAAGGAAGTTTTTGGCTTTCCACTGCCGTGTTAGCTATAGACAACCTATACTATGTGGAGTCATGCCCCTCTCACTGCTAATTTGTGTAGATGTGTGCACTGTTCATGGGCAAGTGCACATTGTCAGAGGACAAAATCTGATCTCATACCTCTGTCACTGCCTACTTTTTGTTTTTTGAGAAGGAATTTCTCTAGCCTGCAACTCACTAAGAAGCTATACTTGACGGTATTTGCCCATCTACCCCCCTAACACTGAGATTACAAGCATTCACTACCAAGTTTGGCTTTTTAACAATTTTATGTAGATTCCAGGAATTGAATTCAGGTCCAAAGCCTGCACTGATCACAGGAGCCAATAATAGAAGATGGGATCTTTTTTTCTGAGTAAATAACAAGACAAGATATGAAAGCATTCCTGCACCAATGTTGAGCCTTTTGAGATTAATCACTATTGAGAGACAGGTATGCTTTTTGCAAGTATAAGCAGTCACAGGGCTTTTGTTAAGCAAATCATTAAAGATCACGTAACAGCTACATAACACAGAAAGAAGTTACTGAGAAGACAAGAAAGTAAATTCATGTGAAAGATAATGAGGAAAATAAAAAATATTTCAAAACTAAAACTAAAATGCAAATGCATCAATGAAAAGGTTTCTGTAGCAATAAAAATAGATGATACTTAGAAGTAGTGTCAGTAAATTGAAATTTTTTATAGAAGACTTGAAGTTATGACAATGTCAAAATGTAGAAAATATAAGAAAAGGTTAAGAGCTATGAGAATAAAACCAAGATCCACAATAACCAAGTAGAGTGAGATCTGTGAATAGGAGAGTCACTAAAATAGAAATATTTTCTACAAGAGACTATTTCAGAACTGTGGAGTGTGCTTTTTCCAGGTTTGAAATAATGCAAATATAAGCTCCAGTAATTTTATGTAACAAAATACAAGCACCACTAATTTTATTTTAAAACATCACAAATAAAACATTGATGGTTGTCCAGAATAGCATACTTAAGAGGCTCACATAAGTTTTAAAATGTGTCACATCCAAAAAGTAATGAAAATGGCATCAGGCTTTTCACCAGAAACACCTGCAGACTGAGAAAGAAAATGATTTCCAAACTTGAACATTTTCCCATTCAAGGAGTCAAGTAGAAGAAAGATGCTTTCAGACGTGCAAATAATAAGTTTTCCTCCCTTTCTTGGGGAAATACTTGCTGGTGGGAAGAATAGGAAAATATTCTACAATCAAGATATCCTTGCTAGAGATTGTACAACAACTGTTTCTGTAAGATTTTTAAAACGACTTCTCCTGATATAAAAGATATGCTTCATGTAAAGAATTTAGAAATATGAGGCACTTGATACAGAAAATGTATACAAATTAAGATGGTATAGATAGATAGATAGATAGATAGATAGATAGATAGATAGATAGATAGATGATAGATAGATAGATGATAGATAGATAGATAGNATAGATAGATAGATAGATAGATAGATAGATAGATAGATAGATGATAGATAGATAGATGATAGATAGATAGATAGATAGATAGATAGATAGATAGATAACAAAAAGGGAGTTTACAGAAGTGAGATCAATTTCTATCAATGAAATCTGGTAATATTTAAACATTCAAAGAGTGGGAGGGGGCACTGAGAAGGAGGCAACAGCTGGATTGTAAATAAATAAAATAATGAAAAAATGGTGTTGTAATGAATGATTTTCTGAAATCAATAGTTCATCTGTAGTGCATTCTCTCTAGAGTTGCTTCAGCAATGCTGATCCCCAGGAACATCTAGGTGTCCATTTAAGTGCAGCCATCCTCTGCACTTAATAATAAACGTTGTTAAATAATGATGGTCTCTGGGTCTTGCTTGTGAGAAAAGCGCAAGCCATGGGATCAGGGGCAGCATCATGAATCAGAAGAAATAAAAGGATAGTCGTGTTGGGGAAATGTTACAGGTGCAGTAAAGGAGAGCAGGGAAGGCATGTAGGGTGGCTTGGAGGGGTAAAGGGCAAGGGACAAAGTTGTCATTACAATCTAAAAGTAAAAAATTACTTACTGCTAGGGAATCAGGTAAGTGACTGTAGATTTGTATTTTTTTCCCTTCGTTTCTCCAAGTCCAACTTTGAGGCACGCATGTAGCGGGGCATGAGGCGAGCCTCTGAACAAATCTGCTAATTCAATGGATAATCTCAAATTCAGAAGATCTGAGAAGTATCTTTATATATGAGTAAGGTTATTTCTGGCTATGTTTCTAAAACAATCCTCTCTACAGTCCCTGGGGGAATTATAAGAATTCTCTGATTCTTAGTCTAGATGACAACTGTAGAGTGCTTTTTCTGTTATCAGCTAAGCCATAGATCCCTGCAGAAACATGTTCATATTCTCAATGACATACTCTGCTCACACCAAGCTCGTTATCAATAGGATCCCAGTGGAAATAACTGCAGTGAGTATCTTCACACATTACAATATACACACACATACACACATGCACATATCACCATCTTCGTCTTCCTCCTCTCCCTCCTCCTCCTCATCACCATCACGCTGTGATATCTGCCTAAATTGGGGAAAAGAACTCTGACATGTAATGCAAAATATAGACCATAATAAGACGTGAGATATATCTGGTGTAAAAATGGTGATGCACAAGTCTGAGTTTGTTTATCTTACAATAGTATAAATGTTATAGACTTGACACCAAAGACCTTGGGGATCTCTACCATGGCTCAATGGATCCTACTCCCATTTAAATGAATTTGGATTGCAGAGATTCTTGGGGAGCAGAAACTTTTGCAATGTGTTCCATTCTGAAGGCCAGGTTTTCTTTGTCTGAGATGTAGGGCAGCCTTTCTGCTGTTTTTAAATGATATCTGTGTTGACCTTGTTCTTGTCTCTTTTTTTTTCCAGTTTCTATAGCAACATTCTTACAAAATATGCTTAATCCTTCCCCATATTTGTCTCTCTTACCTCTTTTTTTTCCTTCTTTTTTGCTTAGTGGTCCCCACTTGTGTTCTAAGATAACGTTTCACTTCCCCCTTGTCCTCCATAAGGGAGATCTTACTGTATCTCTTTACTAGGAAATATCCTTTCTGATGCTTGTGTAATTTATTCCTTAGTAGCTACTAAATTGAAGTCTCAATTCCCATTGAATTATTGGCCAGAGGCCTTCATGAAATCTTATTATGTGCAACTCTTCATAGAACATCTTACACCACATAGTAGGTTGTTTAATAAGAAGCTTTGTGCAGCAAGTGCGGGGACAAGAGGGAATCTTTGGTAATCCCCAATCACAGAAGTGATATGTAGTTAATTACAGTAAATTCTACCTATCAGACACAAGACATTAGATCTGCATCTGCATTCCTGGCAGGGAATTGTATAAAGATGTGAGTATCCAGAAGAAGGTACAGTCATAGCCACTACAGAGGCTGCCTATCAATCATAATTAGACTGATGGAGGAAGTATTTGTAGAAGTTGAAGGAGTGTAAAAGGTTGGAGCCATGTCAGAATCTACTTATTACAACCAACTCTGGCCCACCCCAGATCTTTCTCTGTCCCTTTCTGCCTGGGGTGAAGCACATATTTTTTCATTCCATCTTTGCTATCAATGTTTCTGCCAATTCCACAGGACTCTTAGCTTTAACCATTTCTCAAATGCCTTAATTTCCTATTCAGCACAACAGCATTAGCTAATAGTTTTATATGTCACATGCATAGGTTTTTCTGCAAGGAACTGAGTTTCAGAAGCAGCAAAACGAGAGCCAGAAAGCAGAAGCCTCTAGCTAAACCAGGACTGTAGCATTTGAGTACTTTTAGACATCCACTGAAGCCTATTAACAGCTTTGTATTTTCAGCTTAAAAACGAGACTCTCTAAATTAGTCACTGTAGACTTGGGGTATTATTTGCAAACTAGAGTGTTTCACCATTTGGTTTTAGATATATTTAGAAAGTTAATGTAGTTGATGCTTGATGACTGTAATAAACACAGAGGGTTGTGAGAGCTGTGAATTTTAAACAAAAAAAAAAAGTCACATTTACTTTGAATATAACCATAGAAACTGAGCTAATAGCAGCCCTTGTTGCTTATTAAGGTCAGCTTCTGATGGAGGTTACCATGGCTGTGTTTGATGGCTTTCGTTGCCTGCATAACAATTAGAGACGTTTTTTTCTGAAAACTGATTTTCCTGGCAACTACAGACTGACACAAATTCAGGTCCAGCTGTCTTCTGTGCTTTGACTGACGTGTCCTCCACAGATAGTCATGGCAACCTATGAAATCAATCAGCAGAAACCACTTATTTATGTCAAATATGGATTTTTCCAACAAACAGCTCATGAAACCGCCTTTCATGTGGATAATGACTAGAGGTAAAAAAGTGACCTGGAGTTGCTTTCATCACCAGTCATTTACCGCTAAGGAAACTAACGTGCTCAAAGCAGGTCAAGGCAGAAACTGTGGATAGAAGGGACAAAGAAATGGAGAAGAGGAATTTTATTCTGCCTCTATCATCCACTGCAACATCACACCACACGTTTCACTGGGTATCATTTTCTTCAGATAGAAAGATTTAAGTGACAGTTGACAAACAAGGTGTTTATATTCTAGATTTCTTTTTGCTTTTTTTTTGGATATTTTATTTATTTACATTTCAAATGTTATCTCCTTTCCCAGTTTTCCCTCCAGAACCCCCCCCCATCCTCCCTCCCTCTGCTTCTATTAGGGTGCTCTCCTACCTATCTATTCCCACCTCACGGCCCTGGCATTCCCCTACACTGGGGAACAGAGCCTTCCCAGAACCAAGGGCCTCTCCTTCCATTGATGTCCAGTAAGGCTATCCTTTGATACATATGCGGCTGGAGCCACAGGTCGCTTCTTTTCTCTTACTCTTTCTTTCTCTCCTTCTCTCTTTCTCTCTTTCCCTTTCTCTATCTTCCCTCAGATTTAGATTATATGCACATTAAAACAGTCTTTGTTGCTTTTGCACAAAATAAATGATCACAAGCCCTGACAAATTCTACTGGAAAGGATGGGATGCTAAAGGTTAATTAAAATTTAACTCAGCAAGATGGATACTTTTATTTATAGACACTTAGTCTGATTTTTAGCAGCCATGTTTTCCTCTAATTAAAATAACATGAAGAGCTAATCGCAATCAGTGGAAGGAACTGAATATTTTAGAGAAAGGAATGATTCATAGCCTTTTTAATAATCATCTTGCAGTAGGTATCTCCACTAAAGAGCACGTAAAACATTTGTATTCAGCCATTGTCTAGTTCAAATGTCAGGAAATATTAAGCTGGAAGAAAATGAAGAGCAAATTAGTTAAAGCTGTCTAAAATAAGTCATCGATATTATCATGTAAATTTGACATTTCCTTAAGAATTCTGCAGTGATTCTTGACATGGCATAGCTCAAAAGCTCTGGATAGGCTCTCAGAAAAAATTGCAAAAACAAAACTAAACACTCCTATGGATTCAAAACCTTACACACACAGGCAACTTAAGACATATAAAAGAAACAAAAGTTTGCCATGAAAACATAGTAAATATATGTGCATATGTATTCAGGTAAGCATAGTGAGTAATATAGAGATAGATAGACAATGTAAATAATTTCTTAGTTATGACTTCTGTAGGATTAAGCATCCTAAATCCTTGATAATAAAAGACTACATTAAATATCAACAAGAAAGATGAAAGCATAAAGTAATCTCCATATAAGAGATTCAAGAGTATTTTTAAAGAGGAGGAAAAGGAGATAAAAAGGAGAACAGAATGAAGAAGTAGGAGGGAGAAATATACCAAAATATATACATTCTAGGTAAATGCATATACTCCAGTAAAACCACTCTATGTCTATCTTTTGACTTTGTTTTCCATTTTATATCTCAGTATGAAAATACTTGCAATCAAGACTCCATTTCCCAGATGTTATGAAACTAATTATGCCAATATCTAGGCTCTGGCCAAATAAATAAAGGTAGTCACTTTGAAGAGTTCACACATTCTACATTTTCTCCTCTAGATGGACATGCTCCAGCCGAAGCAGAATTCTGAGACAAGGAGTATACTTGAGAATGGTATGCTTCCATAACTGAACAATATATGAAAGGATCCCATATCTCTAACAGAAGCAACCATCAGGTGGTAGAGTCCTATGCATCTCCCTAAGGAAGCCACCTGGGCAAGAGACATTAGGGACCACATGTAGTGCTGCACAGCTCACCTGGGGAGCAATCCCTATGCTTGTATAGCATCGCATCTGCCATCACTGGTCCTTTTGAGTAAATCTTTATCTCCTTCCCTAGATAGAGAATCCCAGCCACAATAGGACCCTCCCCTCCCTGCCAGAACACTGGGTGGAGCTCTGCATACCGTATCCAGGTAGCACACTCCATCCAAGTAGACATCCCAGTTCCTACTACCTGAGAACTACCAAAGACCCCACTCTCCCTGCCATAAACATTTGAGGATCTGTAGAAAGAACCTGCTAACTCTATAGATTCGCTCCTGTACTCCGAAGTGTACCCAGTCCTAGCTGAACTATAACTACATCTAGTACCCTATTCACACATCAATGAGTGGCCTCAAAACTGAAACCCAAACACCATTCAACTGACATGTTCACTTTGCAAGAAAAAAAAAAAAACAGAAAAATCAATAACTAAGACAACATGTCTCCTCTAACAATTAGTATTCCTAGAGTAATATACCCGGAGAAAATGACACACAATGAAAATATTTCAAAAGAGCAATTGAAAATATATTCAAGAAACTCACGGTTTATGTGAACAAATAATAGAATTTAGGCCATAAAACCCCAGATGAATGAACAACCCATTAGAAAGAATTGATAAAACTAACATATATACCACGAACTTAGGTGTGCTGAATTTCAGGAAGCAAATATTTTTAAGCATAAAACAGCTTAATCAACACCAAAAATTAATAAGGCTGTTCCAATATTCCACTTTCCTTAATGGACATATCACTCATACCAAAAAAGAAAAAAAGAACAGAAATATGATAATGCTAAATGATATAATAGACAAAATGGACCTAACAGATATCTACAGAACATTTAATCCAAATAATATAATAGAGACTACACATTCTTCTCAGCAGACTCTGGAACTTTCACTAAAAAGGACCTTATGTTGTGACAAAAAACATCACTCAACAAATAGAGAAAAAATGAAATATTTCCTTGTGTCTAATCAGAAATAAAACTAGATATCAATCATGACAGAAACCACAAAAATACACATGCTTGTGGAGATTGGACAACACGATTCTGGATAATGCGTGGATCACTAGAGGTTAAATTAAATTTCCTGAAATTTAATGGAAAAAAATTACAACATAGCCAAACCTATGGGATATAATAAAGGCAGCACTAAAAAGAAAAGTTTATAGGTCTAAGTACCTACATCATAAATTCAGAGGAAGTCCAAATAAACAGTTTAATAATGAGCCTTCAGGCTTTGAAAAAATAAGAGAAAAAAAAAACAACACCAGCAAAGAAAGGATGAGAGAAATAATCAAATCAGAGATGAAATAAATGAAATAGAAATTTAAATAAAACAAAGATCAATGAAATGAGTTGATTTTTTGAAGAGATTAACAAAACTGACAAGTCTTTAACTAAATTAACTAAAAGTAAGACAGAAAAAAAACCAAAATTTCAGATGAAAAAAAACAAGACAATAAACTGTAGCTAGAGGCTGTTTTAATGTCCATAGCCTATGTTATCAAGATGAGCCATGTGGATGTGTGTGTTTTGTGCTCATCTGAAGCCATGTTGATGACCTCCATGGTCTGTGCTGCCTCCAAAGGCCATGTTTGGGTCCATAGTCCTGCTGCATCTAGGGGCCACGCTGATGTCCATGCTAATGCCTATGGTCTATGCTGACACTAAAAGCCATGTAGATGTTGATGGACCTGTCTACTGCAGGGGACCATATTGGTGTCCATGGTCCATGTTGCCCCAGAGATTATGTTGATGTCCTTGACCTGTGCTGCCACCAAAGGCCGTGATGGTGTTCATGGCCCATGCTCCAGCAAAGGATCATGTTAATGTCCATGGTCTGTACTATCATTGGAGAACATGTTGATATCCTTAGCATGTGCTGAGACAGGAGATTATGTGGATATCTCTGGTTTGTGCTGTCACCAGAATCCATGTGGAAGTCCATGGATTCTGTGGACTATAAAGGGTAAAGGAGCTTGCTACTTTTGCAGTAGAATTGATGACTCACAATTGAGAAAGAAGGACATAGAAGACTTCTGAGTGAACTCCTAATTCCAAGGACCAGCCTCAGTTGTTTTGGGGTTCTCGAGAATGGGAGGATTACATAGGAGAGAAATCACAGACTCATGCAAAAAAATGACAGCATACGCAGCCAAATGGCTCATTACTGGTCTGAATTGGCGCTTGGAGATAGCTTGCAGTCTCTCTCTCTCTCTCTCTCTCTCTCTCTCCCTCTCCCTCCCCCTCCCTCCCTCCCCCTCCTTCTCACTTAGATTTATTTCTCTCTGAGTTCACCTCTGTCTTTTATTTGTTACACACTTCCTTGTTACACAATAGTACATAATCCAGAGCCTTTTCATTATTTTCTCAAGCCCATTTATTTTTCCTGAAAAACTCCATGGAACTATGTCACCAGAAAGCTCAATGCACACACAAAGTTAGTTCAGTGTCTGCTAAAGAAAGTTGTACATTAACGTCTAACACTCAGAACGCCCTCCAAAACCACAGGTCATCTGGGCATAAACTTGTGGTTACAACATTCGCATGAAAACAGAAAGAGGCTTAAACAAGTCAGGATAACATTCTTTTTAGCTCGGCTAAATGCACAGGCTCCCTTCCTCTGGTTATTGAGGGATTTCTAGGGACACCCCTGTCCTTAGTGACCTAGTGCATTCCTTTTCCATGGGGGGTTCTTCAATTTTCTTAACTACTAAGACTTCACAGTTTTCAAAAATATTTCCTGCTTCAAATGTTTTCTGGTACAACTTAATCATCACGAGTTGGCTAAAATTTCCCAGAGAACAATTAAGGCAGTCAGCAACCACATCCAGAAGCCCTTGTCCTGTTATGCCTGGGTTGACTGTTTGAATGGCCAGGGCCAGGGCCAGGGCCAGGGCGGTTTGTTCCTATAGACATCTAAGCCGTTTCCTTCTCTAGTATTGCCCTCAATCTCTTTCCCAGAAATTTTTACCAAAATTACATTTGAGGACAAATATGTTAGAAGAAAAGGAAACTCAGACAAGCATACAAGAACGAGCAACGCCAACTGTATACTAGAAAGCCAGAGATACATTATTCAGGTTGACATTGCATCTACAGCCAAAGCTGTGTCCTGAAGCCAGGTTCACAATCACATCTCTCCTGACACCCTAACTACCTCAAAAAAAAAAAAAAAAAATCAGTCAGTGTACTGGCTGGTTTTGTGTGTCAACTTGACACAGGCTGCGGCTATCACAGAGAAAGGAGCTTCAGTTGGGGAAATGCCTCTAAGAGATCCAGCTATAAGGCATTTTCTCAATTAGTGATCAAGGGAGGGAAGGTCCCTTTGTGGGTGATGCCATCTCTCTGCTGGTAGTCTGGGGTTCTATAAGGGAGCAGGCTGAGCAATGCCAGGGGAAGCAAGCCAATAAAGAACATCCCTCCATGACCTCTGCATCAGCTCCTGCTTCCTGACCTACTTGAGTTCCAGTCCTGACTTCCTTCAGTGATGAACAGCAATGTGGAAATGTAAGCTGAATAAACCCTTTTCCTCCCCAACTTGTTTCTTGGTCATGATGTTTTCTCCAGGAATAGAAACCCTGACTAAGACAGTCAGAAAGCCATCCAAGAGAATTCTTACTCTTAAAAATTAGAATAAGGATGTGTAGCTCTCCACAATTGATACCGTCTAGGGGGACTGTAGGTGGAGAAAGACTTAGTTTTCTTTAAGGCGGTAGGCACTGGGCGTTTGATCATTTTCAAGTGAGTATATGGGAAACACAAATTGGACTCCTCCTTTCATCATCATCATCATCATCATCATCATCATCATCATCAATCATAATTATTTGGGGGTGAGGAAGCCACAGGGAGCACAGACCTGGGAAGAATGAGAAGTGACTGGAATAGGGAGTCCATAATGTGAAATTCCTAAATAATCAATAAAAATATGAAAAAAGAAAGAAAAGCAGACACGAATGATACCAAAGTATTCTAAGCACATAAGAATATATGTCAACATATGCAGCTAGAGATTCGAGCTCAGGCGGTACTGGTTAGTTCATATTGTTGTTGCACCTACAGGGTTGCAGCCCCCTACAACACCTTGGGTACTTTCTCTAGCTCCTCCATTGGGGACCCTGTGTTCCACCCAATAGCTGACTGTGAGCCTCCACTTCTGTGTTTGCCAGGCACTGGCATAGCCTCACAAGAGATAGCTATATCAGGGTCCCTTCAGCAGAATCTTGCTGGCATGTGCATTAGTATCTGGGTTTGGTGGCTGATGATGAGATGGATTCCTGGATGGAGATTCCCTAATTGGCCATCATTGGAAAGAGAGGCCCCTTGGTCTTGTAAACTTTATATGACCCAGCACAGGGGAAGGCCAGGGCCAAGTAGTGGGAGTGGGTGGGTAGGGGAGCAGGGGCAGGGGAAGTATAGGGAACTTTCGGGATAGCATTTGAAATGTAAATAAAGAAAATAATAATAAATAAATAAAAGAAAACAACAACAATGATGATGACAAAAACAACAAAATACTATCATGTTGAAATAAGCACTGTAGAGGTAATTGGCTACACACTACTTTTGTAATCCAGCAATTAATAAAAGTTCATTCATACATGCAAAAAAAAAAGAATATATGTCAACAATAAAACTCATCCCCGCAAAGATATCTTTACCCAAGAATTCTATTATAACTTTAAAGTCAAACTAATACCAGGGTTTTTCAAATCATTCTATAAAATAAGAAGAGAAAAATGTTTTCAAAATCTTTTAAAAGTACATTACACCAATAAGGATAAAACCAGATAAAGGAAAAAAAAAAGACAAACACACAAAAACTTCAGGTCAATGTTCGTGATGAATATAGCTATAAAAGTTGGATTAAAGAACACAGTAAAAAGGTTGTTCACCATGGTCCAGGCTGGAAGAAAATCTAGTCATACATGTTATATATCTCAACACAATGTAGAACAAGCCACCCTGCTAGTATCATGCTAAATGAGAAAAGAATGAAGCATTTCCATTAAAACCAAGAACAAGTCAAAGATATCTCCTCTCTACAGTCCTGTTCAATATAGTGCTTGATGTCTTATCTTGAACAGAAATACAAGAGAAGGGGTTAAAAGGTGCATAAACAGGAAAGGAAGAAGGCAGAGTAACTTTACCTGCAGTTCATATGCTTTCCTATATAATGAGTCCTAGAGAATCCATAGGAATTTCCTATACCTGATGAACACATTTACCTAAGTATCAGGATAGATAACTTCTTTCAGTCAATAGCCTTCCCACATACCAAAAACAAGCATACCAAGAAAGAAATCAAGGAAGCAATCTCCTTCACAGTAGCTTAAAACATATCCTGGGGGCCAAGGAAGTAAAAGACCTGTACAATGGAAAGTTCCACAGAAAGAAAATAAAGAGGATGCCAGAAGCTGGACATCCAATACTCTATGACATAGCCACCCTGCCAAAAGCAATCCACAGAGTCAAGGCAAAAGGCAATTGTCACTAAATTCTAATGCAAATCTGCACAGAAAGTTTTCTTTAAAAAAAAATCTTAAATTTTAAATAGAAACACAAAATAATTGGGATAGCCAAAATAATCCTAAATAATGAAGACACTGTTGGAGATATCTCATACTTGGTGATTTTGAGTTATACTACAGAGCCACAGTAATACAATCAGTATGATACAAATATGAAAATAAACACAATGATCAATAGAACAGGAATGAGGACCCACATATAAATCCACCTGGTGTTTTCAAAAGTACACATTGGGAAAGAGACAGCACCTACAGCAAACGGTGCTGGGCACACTGGATAGCTGCACGATAGAAGTATGAAGACAGATTTCTACCTCTCAAACTCCCAAAGCTCAATCTGAAATGGGTCAAAAACCTCAGCATAAGACCTGCATCTTTTGGAGACAAAAGTAGAAAATATGCTTCAACTTGCAGGTATGGGAAAGACTTTCTGAATAGGATCATGGTATCCCAGAAATCAAGACCAACAATTGACAAATGAGACTCCATGAGCCTAGGATATTTCTGTACCACAAAGGATGCCATTAACAGAATGAAGAAGCAGCCTGTAGGATTGGGAGAAAGTATTACCAATTATATATCTGACAAGGGGTTAATATCTAAAATATAATAGAACTCAAAAACTGAATATCAAAAAATCCACAGACAACCCAACTAAAAATGTGGCATGGAATTTAACCGAGTCTTCAAAGTAACACAATGACTGATAAACTTGTTCTAAAAATTTCACCATCTTTCACTATTAGGGAATTGTAAGTTGAAACCACTTTGAGATTTCATCTTGCATCATTCAGAATGGCTAAGATTAAATTTAATTTAAAAATATAGAGATATATAGAGATAGGTTTATTGGCATTATCTTATAACAGTAGTACAGTACTTCTCTCAGACACCACAGGTTACTAAATAAAGAGCCTAATTCTAGTGCACCAGTGGATTACCTCTTGGAGAGCTGTTGGTCAGAAGGACCCTATAGATCCCAGACTATTGCCAATACTTTAGTTACCTTCTATATGGCAAGAGGAGAGGAAACAGAAATGGATTTCATCAAAACACATATGCTTGTGTGAAATTCTCAAGGAATGAAAGAATAGTTTAAAAATTCTGTCAGAGAAAGTAAAATCTACCCTAATATTGTTACATTCTACCCTTTAAACTTAGTTTTCTGTCACTTTCACCTAAATCAAATTCAGGGTTATTAATTTATTCTAGGGAATCAAGTCAGCTAATATCTTCACAGTTTAAAATCTATCTCTATATTTTAAAAGCCTAAATATCTTCTCCATGTAGAAACCTATGTACACTAGGTCTATTTTCTCAAACTTTCAGTTCAAATATCTTGACGGACTTGTTATAGTTTGTCCTTGCCAGAAACTTGAGAAGTGGTAAAACAGATTGGTGGATCTGAGATCTGATTCAAAGGGTCAGAGTGTCCCCCAGAAATTGTGTTTCTGAGAAATTACCAAGTGCCTGTGCTATTTGACTATAGATATGTTCACTGCCTTGGAATATGCATTCACTTCTTATATATGCACAGTCAATAAAACATCCAGCAAGATGTAACTGTTTGTTGACTTCTCATCAGGCTACATTATTTCCTCAATGTCATCTAAGGTTACTTTTAGCATCTCTGAATACTGAGCAATTACTTAACAAGTTTTATATCCATATTATTTTCAATTGCATGTAGCTTACTAAAAATAGTGAAAAGAATGCATATAATAATAATTTGAGTCAACGTTTCTTTAACAGATTTATCTCTACTGTTTCAGATATCAAATAAATTTCAAATAATTAAATTTAGAAAAATTAATGTATTTGACAGGGACTAGAAGTGTGTGATTATCTGATTACTTGTTTTAGAATCACCTAGAGTGAATGTTAAAATGAAATAAGAAGCTCCACCTTTCATTTTCTAAATTCCAGAATCACAGAAATAGAATAAGGTCTATTTAGGCAGATTCTTAAAATCCAAATGTTTGCTTTATTAACTTTATTGCTATCAGGGATGCTAGTTCAGCTGCAAACAGGACATACACAGCTTGCATAAGCATTAAGCACAGAACCAAAAGAAACTTCCATAACACTGTATCCCTAAATCTTTTTCTTATTAGATATTTTCTTTATTTACATTTCAAATGTTCTCTCCATTCCTGGTTTCCCCTCCGAAAACCCCCTATCCCTTCCCCCCTCCCCCTGCTCACCAACCTACCCACTCCTAATTCCTGGTCCTGGCATTCCCCTATACTGGGGCATAGAACCTTCACAGGACAGGACCAAGGGCCTCTCCTCCCATTGATGACCAACTAGGCCATCCTCTGCTATATATTCAGCTGGAGCCATGAGTACCACCATGTGCTTTCTTTGGATGGTGGTTTAGTCCCAGGGAGCTCTGGGGGTACTGGTTACTTCATATTGTTGTTCCTACTATGGATCTGGAGGATATCATCCTGAGTAAGGTAACCCAATCACAAAGGAGCACACATGATATGTACTCACTGATAAGTGGATATTAGCCCAGAAGCTCAGAATATCCAAGATACAATTTGCAAAACACATGAAACTCAAGAAAAAGTAAGACCAAAGTGTGGGTTCTTCCATCCTTCTTAGAAGGGGGAACAAAATACCCATGGAAGGAGTTTCAGAGACAAAGGGTGGAACAGAAACTGAAGGAATAACTATCCAGAGACTGTCCCACCTGGGGATCCATCCCATATACAACCACCAAACCCAGACACTATTGTGGAGGCCAAAAAGTGCTTGATGACAGGAGCCTGATATAGCTTTCTCCTGAGAGGCTCTGCCAGTGCCTGACAAATACAGAAGTGGATGCTCGTGGCCATCCATTGGACAGAAAAAAGGGTCCCCAATGAAGGCGCTAGAGAAAGTACCCCTAAATCTTTAAACCCACCTACAGTGACCATGAGTTCAGTTGATAAAGCCAGATAGTACACAAGTCTAAAGGGAGTCACCTGAATAATGCAGTCTCTTTATTGAACACTCTTTTTGAGAAGTATCCTTTTAACCCAAACTCATGTGAGTGTGTGGAATTCACCCCAACAGTCACAAAAATGTCA
The DNA here is from genome assembly GCF_900095145.1 of Mus pahari. Classification (NCBI taxonomy): domain Eukaryota; kingdom Metazoa; phylum Chordata; class Mammalia; order Rodentia; family Muridae; genus Mus; species Mus pahari. The sequence continues at coordinate 32,600,246 of NC_034611.1, read as the reverse complement.
CTTTGCAGGACAATGTTTGCAGAAGAGATTAGCAGAGGCATTCTGAAGATGTAGCCACACCACCGCTTCTTTAGAATTTCAGGGAACTCAGCAGTAGCTATCAAGAAATAATAAAAAGAGCAGTTGCAAAGCTGATTCCCTTGTCTCTCTCCAATCAATTTCCTTATACTGAGTTTCATTCACTCCAACTTCCACGATTTATGTCACTGCCAGATTTGTCCCAGACTACTGAAATTGCCTTTAAACTGGCTTTTCCCTCACTGACCTTACCCAATTCTAATAAAACTTTTAGTGAGCCAATTACTATCATGGAACTTCACCATTTTATATCTTTTGAGCTACTTATGTTCTGGAGAATAAAGTTCTCCAGTACAGCAAAAAAGTTGTCCATGATAGTATTTAGCTTTCAAAAAATAAAATCATGAAATTCACTGATAAACAGATGGAGCTCAAAAAATTAAAAAAAAAAAATCATCCTAAGAGAGGTAACCCAGACCCAGAAAGATAAATGTGGTAGGTTTTTTCTTATGTGTAGATTTTTCACTGTTAAGTCTTTGACAAGTAAGCCACAATCCTTATAACTAGGGGTTAGATAAAGAGTAAGAGAATGTCAGGGTGGGAGTGGATCTCCTTAGTAAATGAAATAGAATAGATAAGTGTGAGTAGATGGGGTCTCAGGAATGGGAGGATTGAAAGTGAAGAAGGAATGAAGAAGTTGGTAAGAAGCAAAACATGGTGAGAGACAGCTAAAACTAAGGGGAGGATTAAAACTGAGGATTGTCTAGGATCCCAACACAGTACAAGCTTCCCAAAATATATGCGTGTATGAAGGCAATCTAAGTAAAATTGCCAATTATGGGGAAGTTGAACATCCCAACTGGACATGTCTCCTCACCAAGTGAAGCTTCCAGTACTAAGAATAGGTTACATGTAATAAAATTTTTGGCCAAATCGTCCCTGAGAGAACACCCAAACCATCCAGGCTGTTGCTAAGACTATAGGTTGCTGTTGAGAAAGTGACAGTAAGGCTCTTTTGCATCCGACACCATCTCATTGAAGATGGAGAAGTCAAGTCAGTGATTACCTAGAGGCCTACAGACTAGTGTTCATGGAACTAGAAGGTACTCTGAATGCTACAAAAGGAAATAGGTAAATACCATCCCAGCTTCAAGCCCTTCAGTCTACAATGATGACCTGTCTGCAAGATGCACTACTGCAATAGTGGGACAAAGTTTGTGAGAGTAATCAAACAATACCGGATGGGATTTAAGGCCCACTCCATGAGATAGAACCCAACTCCAACATTGCCTGAGTGGCCAAGAACCTGGGACTATATATGTCAGGGTCCTAAGGAAAATCAAATATTGCTATATTCTGCTAACGGAACATAGCAATAGAATGATTCCAAACAACATTCTTCTTTACTCAGAGATTGCTATCTTGCTCAGCCATCACCAGAGAAGTGATGTAGATAGGAGCAAATGCAGAGACCCACAGCCAAACAATGTGTAGAGAGTGAGAGACCATAAAACACTCTTACATGGGATGTCTCCATCAATTCCCTTCCATTTGGGACCAAGAAAAAAATGTGGAAGAGAAGGCAGAAAGAGTGTAAGACCAGAGGGAATGAGAGAAAGCAAGGAAACAAGGCCTTCTTATCCTAGCAATAACAATATACATACGAACTCACAGAGACTGTGGTAGCATGCACAGGGCCTGCACAGGGCTATTCCAGTGGGGACCCAATGCCAAAAGGGAATGTGAACACAATCCCCCTAAGGTAGAGGAATTTAATCCAGCAACAATGCTACTCTGGCTGGAATACAGATACACCCTTAGTACACTCCTTTCAGGGAGCACTAGTTTATAGAAGGAAGCAGCCATGTTTGGAAGTGACATCTGATTGAGGGATAGGCAAAGTGATGAATCAGAGAAAGAGTTCCCAGAATGAGTCACAGAACCACAGACAGAAAAAAGAAGCAATTTAAGAGCAGCATGAGGAGAGGGAGTCAGTGCAAATTCCATGTCAAGGAGTGGGGGAATCAGGGGAGTAGTGCAGTGGAGTTGGGTAAGTTCGGTGCAGTTCAGGGTGGAGTACAGTTGAATTCTGTTCAGTCAGTGCAGTGGAGTTGAGCTCAGCTGAGTTCAGACAGAGGAGGCAAGTTTTACTCAGATATTTAGAAGAACAGGTTGCAGGTGAAGACAGAATTAGCCAGAAAATGAGGAGTTTGAAGATAAGAACAAATTTCCAGAGTAAATCTGAGGCCAAGCAGACCAATTGGGTGAAAAGCCAAAAAAGAAGCCAGACTGAATCAGTCAGCTTGGAGAGTTGAGTCAAACACCTGAGTTGAACCAGCCAGTCAGAGTTCAGAAAGAACTAGAAAGGGTGAGCTTATTCAGCAGAAAGCCTCAGAGATGACAATTCCACCAGGCAAAAGAAAGTTACATTTATACCCAACCTTAATCCAGAAGGTGTCTATAAATGAAACGGTTTGTAGATGAAAAATTAGTTTCTTCAACACAGTCTTACTGACAAAACAAACCACCCTTAAGGCTAGACCCCACACACAGCTGTAGACAGACAACACAAAATGAACTCAAAGGGGTATTTGCAGGGTCTTTCTCATGGCACGGTGCTAAGGTATTCTTTTTTCCTTTTTATTAAAATGTGTCATTTGCATATATATTATGGCTCCTGGGTTTGTTTTTATGAAATTCCTGTGTGTGTGTGTACATGTGTGTCTCTGTAGTTATAGTCTTATTGTGCTTTGTCTTTCCCTCTTTTTCTCCTGTTTTTTCTTTTCTTCCTTTTATTTTGGGTTTGGAATTTTGTTTCTGTTTGTTTGTTAGTTTTTTTCCTATTGTGGTTTGTTTGTTTTTGTCTTGCCTTGTTTTATTGTTACTGTGTAGATGCCTGTTCGTTTTCTAACAGGAGATTGAAAGGGTGCAGGTTTGGATGGAAGGAGACATGGGGAGGATCTTGAAAAAGTTGAGAAAGGTAGCACTGTATTATATGAAGAAAATCTATTTTCAATAGAAGAAAAACATAGGGGAAATATGATCACACCCTTTCCTAGCTACCCAATTCCATCTTCTAACACCATCCCAATGTCTCTTTATATTTAGTGTATACTAAATGTAACTGCTGGAAGCTCTTCAGTGTGTCTAAATCTGTCCTCTACATACCATTTCTTAGACCTTCTCAAGCCAGTTTGATGTACTTCAGCTTGTTCTCTCTCTCTCTCTCTCTCTCTCTCTCTCTCTCTCTCTCTCACACACACACACACACACACATACACACACACACACAAACACACACACACTTTCTAGTACTTAGTGGAAACTATATCTAAGTTATTTGATATGTTGCATGTATTTTTAAAGATTTTGTTCAATGCATGGATGGATGGATGGATGGATGGATGGATGGATGGATGGATGGATGGATAGATGGATGGATGAATGGATGGCTGTGTCCATCAATAAATGGCAGCTGATAAAGTTGTGGTAGAAAATGTTATAGTTTAAGACAAACTGCAAGAAATAGCGACACCTAGAAGGTTCAGGCAATCAGCAATGCTATTGTCTAATGTTTCAGTCATGTCTGCAAGTGTCCAGCACTCTTTTGTGCTTTCTTTATTATGTATAACCTACAAGGTAAGTGTTTCTGTTGACCCCCATTTTACATGAAAGAGAACATGAGCACAGCAAATTTATATAACTTGTTGGTAGCTAATACCTAGCAGAATACAAACCCTTGGATAAACTCCTTATTTAGTTCATATGCTTGGCTGTAATGTATCAGGTACAGGAGAAACTGAACTACAGTGTCAGGAAGCAAGCAAAGCCACATGCCTTGTAGGTGCCACTGTGGAAACCAGAAGCATTCACCGTCCATCAAAAGAAAATACACAGCCAGAACATGGGAAGAAGCAAGTCCACAAGGTCAAACTGCTGTGCTGCTTTGATTCTCTGCTAGTCCCCACATTCTTACCCCTTGTTTTTAATATGCATACTCCTAATAAAAGTTCTGTGCTCTCACCTAAGATCCCAAGCTGTAAAACCAGACGGTAGGAACCCTTCTGAAGCTCTGATGGGAACTTGCTTACTTTTCGCACAGGAGGCTTTGAGGCAGTAGTTCTCAATCTGTAGGTCACAACTCCTTTGGGATGGAGCAAATGATTTTTCACAGGAGTCACACACCAGATACCCTGCATATCAGATATTTACATTCTGACTCATAATAGTAGCAAAATTACAGTTAAGAAGTAGCAATGAAATAATTGTATGATTGAGGAATGGAATTAAAAGGTTGCAGCATTAGGAAGTTTGAGAACCACTGGTTTAAGGGCTAAAGTACAGTGTGCTAGGGAAAGCCGAGGAGCCTGGGGTTTCCCTTGCTGTTCAGTCTACCCACATTTCATGATATGCTTGTATTCCCACACTTACATATCCAGAAGCAGATGTTCCCAGACCAACTATGTTCTGATTCATTTTTGTAAAACTTCCCTTAGCTTCCATCCCTTCAAAACTTGCTTGTGATTCTGTTGATCTCAAATTCCTTATTATGAACCACCAATTAAATAGGTACCAGGATTCAGCCAGACGAGCATGACACATGGATATTAGAAGTAAAAGCACCCAGAGAGAACAAAGCAGGCCAGAAGATCAATGCTTCAAGTACTATATTAGCACCATTGTGGAACTCTTCCCTATGTATGGTCTCAGCAATGACTTATTATCCAGGTACTGGTCAACACAGGCATCGTGGAGACAAGGAAGAGATGTGTGCTACAGCATTGCCTTCGATAGCTAGGTCTCTATGTCTTGTAACTTTATCATCTGCTTCAGCACTGACGTCACACGACCGTGCTAATTCCTGACACCTTTCCATGCCTGTGTAGTCTCAGAGTCAAATCGAATACACATACTGCTTATTGGCTTCCTTTTTTGCCTCTGCTTAATGACTTTATAGATTTTGCATAATGCTAGAGTATCTCAGCAGATTTTCTTCTGTTACCTGGTCCAAGAAGGCTGCCCTGGAAATAAATTCTTAATCATCAGTTTTTTAAACACTATACACCAGTTTTTATGTTGCTCGTGTTTTTAAAGCATTTAAATTACTTGACAAATATTGACTTTAAGCAACCTTTATTAGTACTTTTAATTAATTGGAAGATATAAAATTTGACTTTGCATTAATTGGTATGAATGTACTCCATTGCTCCTTGGTGAAAACAGGAGAAAAATATTAAAACACGAAACTCATCTTTCCTAATCCCATAGAGTATGATGCAAACCTACGTGATAAATAGAATTACTTCGCCCATCACGTTGGTCACCCTCTTAGACTCTGCAATCTGTATAAAGTCTAGAGTTAGAAAAAATGACTTTGTTTTATTGTTCAGAGAGAATTCATCACAGAAGATGCTATCTTGGAATAGAGCATCTTGTAAATACCTCTTTATCCACAGACCAAAAAAAAAAAAAAAAAAAAAAAAAAAAGGCATTCACTGTAAGAGCACAATGCGAAACTCCTGTGCTATTTCAGAAGCATCTCTTTTCTCTTCCACTGGGATACAGTCTAAAGTTCTGCATTGATGACTTTCTCCTTCTGTACAGAAGAATATCACAACAACCCAAGATATGGCTCACGTTAAGTCTATCCACAGCACGTGCTAGCAGAAGTGCCAGAAGATAGATTGAACCAGAAACACACGCCTCTTTTACATAGATATACACAAGGTTACAAGTTACATCCAAAAGAGTAAAATGTCAATCAATAAATGTCAATCAATTTATTATCAGGTATGAAAAGCAGAGATGAGAATATGAATAAAACCAAAATTTTGTTCAAGCTAAAAGAAGTCTAATGTCTTATTGTCCCTTTATGTTTCTTTCTTTATTTCATTTTTGTTTTTAACATTCCCAAATCCTGAATTAAAAATTTCTCTTTACCTCTTTCTTGGTATCTTTGAATATTGCTTTCAAATATCTGGTGTCACAGTGCTAGCACAGTGCTGAGGGATGCCTCTTGTAGCACCCTAAGAAAAGCTTGATCTCACTCTTTCAACTTTTGTAACATTTGAAATTATTATGAGAGTTTTAGAATCAGTTCATATCTTCATTAGGGAAAATAAACACCTCTTGAAATAAAACAAATTGAAACACCTGTGTGCTTTTTACCCTTGTGATTTGCCCCGCGATTTCCTGAGTGTCATAAATCCTCATTTGTTGATTTGATTTTTGCCCTATTGTTCTAACTACACAAAGCATCTTCATCCTTTGACAAAATTCAAATGCCCATAATTCTGAGAACCATTTTAAAAACTGTTCTTCATAATATCCCTTAAAGACTGTCAGTTTGCACATTATAGTGAAATATATTAAGTGATCTCAGACCTAATGAAATAAATATAAGCAGAAAATTCTATCCTCCTTGAATATAGTTATTTAGGCATATGTAGCCACATAACTCAAATTCAAGTAGAAACATTCTGTCCCCTTTTCAGCATTCTATAATAAGTCCAGATCTAGATGAACTGAATTAAATATGCAAAATTCTAGCCACTGGGTACCAATTAAATACCATATAAAATCAACTCCAAATAATAATTGAGCCAGTGATGAAAATTAAAGGGTTGCAGATTAGATTTGTATTAAAGTTTAGTTATGTTTTATAATTTTAAGGATTTTTGTTTGAAACGTATCTGGTTGTTTTGGTTTGCAAGTATGTATGTGTATCAAATGGATGCCTGGTGCCCATGGAGGTCAGAAGAATGTATAATATCCCTGAAACTGATATGAGCTCCCCTGTGGGTGCCAGGAACTGAACCCTGATCCTCTGTAAAAGGAGTGCATGATCTGCACTACTGAGGCCAGTCACGCTGAACTGTTTACTCTGTGAAAAATATGATGTTATCTTTTTCTCTGCCTCACATCTTGTTTTTATTGCAAATTATCAATTTAAAATGGAATATGTTTATGAAGTACAAAGTGATTTGTGATTTATGAATACCACGTGGAATGTATGACTTGAGCCTGACTTCCTGATTTCCAATCTGAATACGTTTTTTAAAGGGGGAAGAGGGGGGGAAAAGCTACTGTTCTTTATGTTTTAAGCTAAATAATCAAGTCCTGCATGACTAAACCAGAAATCTTTTTGCAAATGATTATTGCATTCAAGCAACACTTTCATGATCAATTATCACACAGGATAATTAGTGAGAAAGATTTTCCATGGCAGATAACTTAGCTGAGCTATTTGACTAAATCATTCACTTAGTCATCAAATATTTATGGGAGGCTTCTTCGGTGTCAAGTACAAAATCTAATGTTTCTTGCCATCAGTGAGTTTTCCCTGTATCAGAAAACACACAAAAAATTAATTTTCTGGTGGCTATGGTCACCTTTGTAATCCCTATTGACTGGTGTGATCTAAAAACAAATTCAATCAGTTTGAACCTTCCTTGTGGCTCCCTGAATGTACTAATTTTAGAAAGCTCCTCAGTCTCTTTGGATTTTCACTTCTGTATGAGATCAGCACTACTTTATGCCTTATCTCTGAAATATAAATTATAAAAATTGTAGTTTCAAGCACAAAAGGAGTGCCTCATTCACATATCACTTATGATTTATGCTCTTAAGTGTATGACACATACTCATGACTTATGTATGCTTCTTGTTTCCATAATTCTAGATTTTCTGGTCTAGAGTTTCTACCCTTTAGGAATTCTAAGAGACACATTTATAACTCTGCCAAACCCAACTGTGTATGTATGTATGTAGGAGTATATTCCATTTTGTGTATAATATAGGAAAGAGACAGGTTGTCACTTTGTGTGACTATTAATTTCCACCTCAAAATTTGAGACAGGGTCTCCCATTGAACAGTTCCTCATAGACTGGCTAGCAAATAAACTCCTAGGATCTGCCTGTCTCTATCCTCTATCCTCCTACCTCTACAGGGATTACAGATGTGCAGCACTGAGACTGACATTTTTTTGTATGGTGCTTGAGATTCAGTGCCAGGTTCTAATGATTGATTGCATGGCGAGCACTTTACCGCTGAGCCTTCTCCTTAGTCCCTCAGCCCTGTGTTTTGTCATAAGCCCGACCATTATGAAGTTCCTCCTACCAGAATTCCCTAGCCAAAATTGAAAGGTGTGACATCATTTTATCAAGACTAATGGATAACCTTGAGAAGAAATGGTTTCTGCCATATGATGAGTGCAGTGTCTGAGAATTTCCAGATTTCCCTGTGCTGTCTTCCCTGCTCTGACAACAGTTAGCAAGCAATCGTAGAAAACATTGTTAAACAAGAGTGTCATAACCAGACTCAAAAACTGTAAGGCCAAATAGGTTTTGTTCCCAGGCACCAAGATTAAGACTTGGCTGAGATTATGGATTATACAGAATAGATAATAAATCCATTGATGGATCAGCGTGAATTCCAGCATCAGTGATATGAAGTAAATGCTTGTGTTCCTCAAAGTTTATATATTAAAACTTTAATTGCCGATGTGCTAGTATTTGGAAACACGCTTTTGAAAGATTATTGGTCATGAAAATAGACCCTCACAATAGCATTAGTGTTCATGTTACAAACAAGACTAGATAAATTATCCTTCTCTATCATGTTAAGATTTACCAAGTCTCCTCTTTCTGCAAACTAGAAAGAGGGTCTTCAGCAAATTTGCTATTACTTTATCTGGAACTTCTCAACCTCCAGAAACATGAGAAATATTTGTTGTGTACATGCTCTAGCACTTTGTTATAGCATTCTGGGCTGAGGTAGCAAGGGAAAACTCTTATAAACCATTCAATAGAGATGGCTTATGGTACAAACCCTTATGAACCATTTAATAGACATATTGAGTATTTAGCACCTGGAAGAAAAGACAGAATAGCAAGATAAAATGAATAGAAACACAAATTAATATAAAAATGTCCTGATTATCTCTTTCAAGATCACTGTCCCATAAACTCTACCTACTCCACCAAAAGCTCCAATGAGAGACATTATAATTGAATGTTATGTACATTGTACTCGCATATCAATGTTCATTCTTTCTTTCCTCCAGTCTGGATATTTAGTCTGACTTATCTTGCAGCTCATTAATTTTTCTTTATACTTGGATCTAATCATCTACTATTGAATTAATACATAAAATGTTTAATTCTATTTAGGTTCATATTTAGTTTTAAATTTTTATTAAATGTTTCCTTTAATTTTTTATCTCTTTTGATAAAATATGTCATCTTGTAAGTGAATATATTAAATACACTAACATAGTAAATTTAACCATGTGTCTCATATCATTAACTTCTTCATTTCCTATCATTAACACTTTTATTATTTATCTTCTTTTGGTGTTTGTATGTGGTGTTTGTTAAGAAATTAATCAGTACATTGTGCATTCTGTGCAAGTACTTTGCCACTGAACTACATTCTGGTCCTCTTTCTCCCTTCCTTCCTTCCTTCCTTCCTTCCTTCCTTCCTTCCTTCCTTCCTTCCTTCCTTCCTTCCTTCCTTTATTCTTTCCTTCCTTCTCTTTCTTTCTTTCTTTCTTTCTTTCTTTCTTTCTTTCTTTCTTTCTTTCTTTCTTTCTTTCTTTCTTTCTTTCCTCCTTCCTTCCTTCATTTCTTTCTTTCTTTTTCTTTCTTTCTTTCTTCCTTCCTCCCTCCCTACTCCTCCTCTTCCTCCTCCTCCTCCTCCTTCTTTCTTCTTTCTCTCTCTCTCTCTCTCTCTCTCTCTCTCTCTCTCTCTCTCTCTCTCTCTCTTCCTCTCTTTCTCTACCAACCTTGCATCTCAAACTTTCTAAAAGTCCCTTGAAGACACAGCATAACATTTTCTTTTAAATAAAGCATGCTCGTTGGTCTTCGTCATATACACGATGTGACGCTGAGGTCAGGCCTTATGATTTACTCTTGTTATTTTCACCCTGACTCCTCAGAGGCAGCCCGTCAGGCTCCACTGGAAAGGCTAATGAGTTTGCTAGAGTGTATCCCTCTGTCACAGTTCCAACATTGTCCTAGCAGTTCCATGAGATGTTAACAGTGCTGCAGTACCTCTCAGTTGGTGCTTTTAAACAGACAACTACACTGGGAAAGTGTGTCTTCATATCCCCTTGTCTTTATTCTTCTCACATTGTATGTACCAAGTCCCCACTAACAAGACAGGACATCAGTGTCTTCACCCTGATTTGTTTGCTCATATGTTTAGAGCCCTCTTGGCAATGTTGCCTTGTTACCTCCCTCTTGTTCAACAGTTATCTAGATAAGCAATAACTCCATAATTTATGGAAGAAGAGCCCTTCCAACTAGCATTTGTTAACACATACTAAAGAAAACCTGATGTGAAATTCCAAGACTAGTAGGAAGTTAGTCACAAAAGACATAAGTAGTTAAGCAAACTTGACAAAAAAAAAGTCAGGAAAGTTGCATAGCAAAAAATGATAAGGATATGTATATGCTTATGTATAAAAAATAAATATGAAATACTCAATCTATATAAACCAGGACTCTCAAGACAAAAAGAAATGAATAGAAGAAAAACAGTTCAAGAACATAGCTTCTTTTCACAAAGGAAGGCAAATACAAACAAAAGAGATTATAAATCAAAATATTAAAAAGCACAGAGTTCCAGGCATAAGTAAGGAAATAGGGCTTGATGTTTTCTCATAAAATGTCTTAACACAGAAACTGGAAGAGAAGAAAACAGAATATTGTTACATGTGCAAAGAAAGTGACTATGTTTTAATTTACATTCATGGTGGAAAGAATGTTACTTCATAAAGCCACTATTCATTGTTTCCTTACATAAAAGACACCAGAATTTAGATTTATTCTGATCTCTGTAACAATAAAATCCTATACTTTTAAGATGAAATCTAAATACACCCAGAGTTTCCGTGGCTTGGTAAGTGTTGCTTGGCGTCAATTTCATGATGATGGTTGGAAGAGCCTTTTGTCTTTGTTCTTGGGTCATTGTGGGACTCTCAGAGACAATGCCTTCATCTCACACAATCTCTGGTGATTTCATATTGTTCTTCATTCCTTTAACATGCATTATAATTCAGTCTTTTTGTGACCGTGCTTCAAAGACCCAGTGTCCCAACAGAAATGCAGTTTTAGATTTTTATTGTAAAAGGCAAATCAGAATATTGAAAGAAAACAATACACATAAAGCATTAAAGAGAAAAAATTCAAAATATTTTTCTATGAGAGATCATGGCTAGTAGGAAAAAAATCTCACACATCTTACATTTAATTCTCTCCAAATAAGAGAATGGAGGTAAGGAGAAATGAAAGGAATTAGTTAATAGTTATGGGCTGAAACAAACACAGGACAATTTCACATTTCTGCAGCTCTGTTTATTTTCTGACAGTGACAGGAAAACAGAAATCACAATGGACTCTCTACCACGGCCAATCCAGGAGCAACATGTTCTCCTACTAATAGCCTCTCCTCTGGCCTCATCCCCATACTCACGAATTATTCTCACCCTTCTTCATAGCCAACAGAGAATCAATGTAACCTCAGATCATGGTTGTCAAACTCTTCTTTAATCTGTCTAGCAGGCATATGTCCAACTGATTAGAACCCATCTTGTTCATAATTGCACACCTTGCCTCTGGGCCTTGTCCTATTTTGGCTAGTGTCTGTAATTATGCAATATGTTCCAACTTCTATTAGGAAGCTTGGTGTCAAGATCCCTAGCTCAATGCTCAATTTTGTTAGAAATAGGAAGAAACTTCATTATGTGTTTATAAGAAAACATATAATAAAATCAAATTTCACTTAATTCAACTGAATTTCTGTTGGCTGATAGCTTATTATAGATAGGAAAAGATGCAAAGTTCTATAGTGGGATAAATTTTATTTTCACAAACACAGCCATATAGACCTCAACAGACTTAGTAAACTTTTACAAATCCTCACTTCTCTAATGGCCTTGGGGAAAAAAACGTGGAATTGAATAGCATGAACATGTATAATGTTAAACATGCATGAAAACAAGAAATACCAAGATGAGGTTCCAGTCTATGCGTCCAAGGGGGTGCCTTTCAAAGAACAGATTATAATCCTACAAGCTAGCTTGCAGGAAATTGGAAATCGGTGGACAGATGGAAAAGTGCCCCTAACAACTGCATTCTCTTCCTGTGAAGTAAAAGCTTTAGCTTATACCTCGTTCCAGAACACAGAAAGAAGAATTACTGCCCTTGCTGAAACTAAATAGCTCCCTTCTTGGAGAAAGCCTCTCTCAACTCTGAGTTTCTCTTTCTGTATAATTATTTTCCTTAAAACATTACAGACTTACTTATTGGATTTTGTGAACCAATACATCATGGAAGCATGACTTCACATAAGGACATCCTGACCTGGATGAAGGTTTTCTGAACCATGTAATCAATTTAAGCAAAGCACTGGGTTCTTTGGCTGTTGCTGCTCTCCCTTGTTAAATGTGAATCTACTTGGCACTGTGATTTGCTCCTAGGCTCTTTAAGAGTTGTGCACATTGTAATTGTAGATCCTGGCTTTGGATATTTCAAATTAGGGTCCAGAATTTGTAAGCTATGTTTGTGGGGACTATGACCACATGACTTGGCCTTACAAGAATTAGAGAAACATTTTATAATATTGCTTTCCAGTAAATAATGTCTTTTGGGGAAAAGTAGATCAGATCAAATGCATCCAAATCTATCTAATTTAGCTTCTACAGCAACTTCCTTATGAACAAATACAACCTGGTATTCTTAGCTGGATCCTAGAACAGGAAATGGGTGACAGTGGAAATTGTAAAACTTAGAATTCAGGTAAAATTTGATAACAATATCGCAGTTAATTTATGTTTTAAATTTAAGGGTTGCTAAATGACTACCCTACAGGAATTTTCTGTATTCCATTTATCATTTATATTTAATTTTTGATGAGTCTAAAATTCTACTAAATTAAACTAAATGTTTGTTGTTATTGTTTTAAAAGACACTTTTCTAGAGTTTGAGTATAGTGGTTCATTAATCTATCCCAGGACAGGAGGACTGCCACATTTCAAGGATGGTCTAAGATAAGTGATGAGTTTCAGGCAAGTCTAGGCTACACTGTGAGACCCAGTCTTAGAAGAAGGAGGAGGAGGAGAAGGGGGAGGAGGGGGAGAGAGAGAGGGAGGTGAC
>NC_034611.1:32569184-32586910 GCF_900095145.1 Mus pahari | reverse complement strand
GAGAAGGAGAAGGAGAAGGAGAAGGAGAAGGAGAAGGAGAAAGAGAAGGAGAAGGAGAAGGAGAAGAAGATATTTTCAAGGAGGAAGCAGGCATTGGAAGTACACTCCAGTACTACTCAACCCTTGGGACATAAAGGCAGAGGGCTAATGAGATTAAACCTGTGTGATATAATGGAACATAACTCAAAATTTAAAAATAATAAGAAAGAATGAAAAAAGAAGAGTAGAGAGAAAGAGAGAGAATGGGGGGAAAAACCGTGTTATGCAGTGAATTCACTCCCTATAAAGATATCTCCCCATGAAGATAACTCATACTGTATTCCTGGAGACAAAGTTCTAAAATGACTCTCAGTATCTTTACTCTCTGTGTTTTTCTCTCCTATGGGTTTAGGTCTATGAAATGATAAGTGGCATTTCAAATATTATGATACATGCTATAACAAAGCTGAAGGAACGTTGGGGAATATAATTACGTTCTTCATTGGTTGATCTTAAGATTAGCTTTAATATGTCTGCACTAATCAGTTGGGATCTTAAAAGTAGTTGTAAGTTGTCTCTTCTACAAAGAAGAGAAAACAAAGAATTCTACATAATTCTACAAAGAATTTTGGCTTAACCAAAATTCACTTAACCTTCAAAGAGAATGCCTCAGCCTTGAATAAACATTTAATTGGAAGTTTATTACATTCTGTCCTTAGACTTATGAAACATTAAAAATGTAAAATAAAAGGTGGATTCTATATTAATTCATCCAATAAATTTGGTATTGATTTATTATATAGAAATTAAAAATAATAGAAGCATCAAACCTGTGATGGGCGATCAGTGGAAATAATCATTGATAAAATATTTCATCTCATATGAAATTTATCATATAAAACCTAACAAAAACTTAAATATAAATATGAAATTATAGTAAAAATGCAATGTGAGAGGTAACTTTATAATGTAGACTGTCAAGAAGAGAATTAACAAATAGTATCAAGGTATTAAGAAACTACACTGAAAAGCTGGATTAAAATTACTTCTAAATCAGGAAATAAATTAAGAAGAGAAGCTATTTGCATTGATTATACTAAGCAAACCTTTAAACTACAAATAATATGGCAAAAGGTAATATATAATAACTAAGTCAAAGCAAAACCTTTGTAGTCGAGATAAATACACAATAGTGAACTATACAGACCAAATAGAAATATATAAGCAATAATCTTTTAATATACTACTTATCAATTCTGAGACTTTCATGCAAAGTAGTTTGATGATATTCCTCCCTAATTTTCCCCATATCCATCCCTACCTCTCTCCCAACTGTGAATCTTCTTTTGCTGTGCCAGTAAGCATTCCTGAGCCCCGAAAGACCACCAAGGCGCTGTTTCTGATATAATTTCATTAGGGTCCCTTTATTACAAGCTCAGGCTTCAGCTCTCTCCCAACCCAAACTTGACACTGCAGGACGGGAGGTGGAGCAGTCTCAAACCCTCAGCAAGAAAAGGTTTTATAGGAAATGGGAGTAAAGGAGGGGCTGTCCAGCTGGGCAAGCATCAAATAGAGTAACCATTGTAGGCCGACAGGTGAGTGCTCTGAAGCAAGACTGTAAACAATCACAAATGGTCTGAAAGTATATAGGAAACAACCAGACTATTCTTTGATTAACTATTGCTAGGAAGTAGATAGGGAATAACTCTGGGCAAGGACAAGCCGTGGGGTTCTTTGTGGGTTAAGTTTGAGGCATTGTTCTGTTTTGTTTGGTTTTGTTTAAGATGGAGACAAGTCCCAAGATGGAATAGGTTTGGCTTCTCACTTTTTAAAAAAATAACTCACTGGTGAATGCAATTTGTACTGTCCACACACTCATGGATGTGAGACATCCACTGAAGTGTGGTCAATCTACTATGGCTTTATTCTTAAGACTCTTACGCCCTATAAGGCATCATGATCTCCTCAGTGAGGGATTGGGTCTCATGAGCACCTCCTATTTCTGTGATCTTAACTCACAAAAATATCACCTTTTCCGTAATCTGCCATATAATGTAATTAGAAAAACATCCACATATAAAATAGCTAAAATTGTTGGGCAAAATTTAAAGTGTGGGTATAGCTTTTTGTCCACATGTCCACAGAAAATGACGACAGGATGCCAGATCCTGATCTACTCAAGAAGGAGTGCTAGAGAAATAAGGATCAAATTAAATCACTACACACAACTGGCTAACAACTTCAGTCATTTCTCAGGATAATGCAGAGGACAACTCCTTCACCATTGTCTGAGGAAATGAATCAGTGTAGGGAAGATCAACATCTTAAGAAGCTCTTTGAAAGTGGGGCCTGGTGGCACATGCCTTTAATCCTAGCACTTGGGAGGCAGGGGCAGACGGATTTCTGAGTTTGAGGTCAGCCTGGTCTACAGAGAAACCCTGCCTCGGAAAAACCAAAAAAAAAAACAAAAAAACAAAAAAAAACAAAACCTCTTTGATAAGTATCCTCTATAGTCTACACATGGTTTTCACACATGCCATTGAAAAAAACGTGGCTCTTTGGTTTCATTTTCTCATGACTGAAACTAGGTGGCAGGGTTTAAGCATCAGAACCAAGCTGTGCGCAATTACCACAGTGAGGCAGTGCAGAAGAACTATAACCCAAGTACCTTAATTAAAGGGATCCCTGGTGGTGACTAACTGAATACTAAAATACGTAGGAATTAAATATTAAAATTCTGCTTAACATGTACTAGTAAACTTGTTCTAGATCTTGTAGTAGGAACTCGATGCTCTTGAGGAACTGTAATGGGTTGTAAGAGCATTCACCAGTCTTCAAGTTAAAGATGATCTTCTGGCCCAAAACCTTTTAGAGGAATTATGGCTTGCCTTGCACATGGCCACCAGTGCTTACTAAACATCTTCCTCCAAGCCTTCCCTAGAAGGATACATGTGTTGCGGGAAATGTTTTTTTAAAATTATGGCACCATTTGGCGCTATACCCAGTGACTCTCTGCCCCAGTGATCCGGCTGCCTCCACGGTTAGCCCCAGGCAGTGACTGCCCATCTCGCAGTTCCCTTGCTGCTGATTCTGCTCACATTCCCAGCCATCCACCCCTGTGGTCAGCAGTCCCAAATCCCAGTAACCCAGCAAAATCAAAACTCTAGAGGCTTGTAATTTATTTCAGATTTCTATCAGTAAATTCTCACCCCACAAAACGCCCACACAATGGATTCAGAGCTAATTAATATTGATATAAATTTCCCACCTATATTAGACAAATTGTCCTGTAATTTTCCATCCCTTATAAGATATTCATAGCTACCTGTGGCTATTTAAAGCCATGCAGAAATCTTTACCTTCCTCCAGATTCCTTCCTTCTCCTCTGTTCTCTCTCTCCCATCTCTAAAAATCTCTGCCCACCTTCCTTTTCCACTGCCCAATCACAGGCTTCTTGTTGTATTAATATTTAAATTAATTGGGGGAGGATTCTACTATATACGTGGTTATGTCTAAGGGTGACTGCACCAAGGAGAAAGAGACATTGAGTCACTTAGAAGTCAGAAGACACAAAAATGATGCTTCACCTCTGAGACCTTAAAAGCCACACTGTTCATGCAAGTAGAGAGGGGGGGTCTGTGGAGTGTAGGGGGGGTCTGTGGAGTACAGAGGATGAGTAGGGGGGTTTGGTTGTATTTTATCTCAAAGTAAATTCTCTGAAACCCTACATCTTTTCTGTGGTTACTTATCCAGAAACTGGAGCCTTCTGTCTGAATTCAGTGATTCATGCAGATTTCCTGTATACCTACAGAGTTCAGAAGTGGGTATTGGATTTTTTTGGAACTGGAGGTATAGATGTTTGTGAGATGCCCGATGTGGGTACTGTGATCCTAACTCTGATACTCAAATAAAGCAGTAGCATTATTAACGGCTGAGCCATTTCTTCGTCCCTGGTCTTCACGCCATCAAACCTTGCTGCATTTTGTAGATCTTTCCTTTTTGCAACTGAAGATTTGTGTCAACTTCTCCTACGAGCCTTTGAGTGTCAGTTTCTCCAAGGCATGTATTCACTTTATATATGGTTCACACTATGGAAATGCTCACTCTATTGACAGCCTTTCATTACTATTTTTATATTATTTTAGTTAGAGGACAGTAGTTTTTGGTGGTATTACTGTAGTTATTCTGGAGTGCTACAAGACATGCCCATATAAAGATGGCTAACTCCAAAAACAGAAAGTGTGTGTATACTTTGCCTGCCCCACAGACTGAGAGTTAATTCCCATCTCACTCTTTCGCTTAGTCCTAAAGAAACATCAGTCCTGAAGTTGGACATATCAAAACTCCTAAAGTACCCTCCAAATATTCATATGGGAGAGTCATACAAGGAAGAAGTAATCAAGCTCAGAGGAGAGTGTGTATAGTAATCAAAGAGATGCAGAAGGCTTCATCTATCGAAACCGTTAACTTGTGGTGAGAAGTATTTGAAAGAAACTGAAATTTTTTACTGGAGCAAATAGACACACAAAGCCCAACACAGAGCAGGTTTGCTACTGGCAAGAAAGTTTTAGAGTTCTCCTAGATGAAAGATCAAACTAGCAGTATTATTCTTTTCAGCTGAAGCCCAGTCCCATCCAGGCCCTAATTCTTCAATTTATAAAGCCAGAGAGAGGTGAGAAAGCTCTATGAGAAAAGTTGGAAGCTAATTTGTGCATTTACAGGAAATAAAAGCTACTATATAGCATAAAAGTTCAAGATGAAGCAGAAAATGCTGCAACAGAAGCCGCTTCAAGCTATTCAGATCTACCTAAGATAACTAATAAAATGGGCTACGGTAAACAGCAGATTTCCAGTACACTTCAAAGTGGGACTCATGCTTAAATCCCAAGGGACACAAAGGATTTCCAGGCTCTAGAACTTCAGACAATATCTAGTCCAGGATATATGTTCTGCACGTACACCAGGGAATGGATGGCTAGAGATAGAAAAAGGAAAGATTCTCCATCTCAGGCACTCAACAATCTAGGGACTGAAATGTCAGAAGAGAAAGATGAGCTCAACTAACATGAAAGACAGAGGTGAGCCCAGAGACCTGACTTCCAATTCAGGTTTTTTAGCATTCTAAAAGACTGAAGCCGCTTCACCCTCCGCGTCAGTCTTAAGAGCAATTTAATTCAGGAATGAAGAGGATACTGACCAAAAATATGCCTAACCATTCATGCCTAAAATTATTTGAGCATACACAAAGAAAGCCTTGATTCCCAGTGAAAGAAACACAATAAAATCCCAATGCCAGGGAGAATTCAGTTATTCAAAGAATAAATGAAAATTGCATACAGATTAATAGAATTCTGAGGCTGGACCTCAGAGATCAATTATAGCAAGACCTACATTTTCTGAAGAGGCCACTGAAATCCAGAGAAGCCGTAGTATAATAATTTCCTAAATCCCAAAACACTGAGGCCAGCAGTCAGGGGAAAACTTGAATGAAAGTTTTGGGATGAAGTTAATGACTGGTAAGTTTATACATGGATATATTAGTTTAATTGAACTCATAACCTTGCAAGTATCTTAGGAAAAGGAAGGATTGACATGTACAAACTGAGATACTTTGCGCTATTAAGAAAGTTGAGAATTGTGTGGGCTTGGGATGGATATTGTAGCAGTCAATAGACTTCAGAAGAGGGCTCTGAAGTTGTGTACTTTCTGTTTCACCAGACCTCCATAATGGTCCTCCACAAGATAATTAACCTCTTCTGAGGTTCTCCAGGTCACATGGTAGAAGACACCAAGGGAAAAGTGTGGTCCCCAACACCAGAAACTTGTATGCAACACTCTGCTTATTCCTCAGTGCAGATCTCCTGGGGGCTCTATTATTAGTACCAGAGGGTTTCCATGAAATGCTTGGTCCTGTCCAGTACTTAGGAGCCAAATGCAAACACAAGTTCCTGCAGTCATTCCACTGTTGCTGCTCCTTCCTGCCAGGATTGCTGTAGGTCCCATATCACAGACATGAAGATGATGCACAATGAGAAGCTTTGGGAAGCAAGAAAATTCTAATAAAGATGATGAAAACTACCTCAGAAGAATCAGATAACAGCAAAGCTACAGTCACTGCTTATCCCTGTGAACAATGAGCTGGTACATTAAAGAACTGCTTTGGTAAAGCTTATGAAACAAATTCTAGGACTAGAGATTAAAAATGAAGGTTTTAGAATTCTGTCTCTAATTAACAGTGGAAAGGAACGGTTTCTTATCAACACACTCAGCAAGCAAGATTCTGTTTAGTGGCTCTTCAAATGACTGATGAAAGCATTTTTTTTTTAAAAAATGAATCACAACTTCTGCTTAGATTACAGAAACTTATCAGGACACAGAGGAAGTTTTTTTAATTATTGCCTGAAATCCAGTGATGAGGTACTTTAGAAAGGGATTTAAAAGAGTTGGCTGTGCCAAATGCCCCACCCTCCCTCCTTCATCCCCTTTAGACTAAAGCAACAGTTTATGCTCAACACTGATGACTTACGTCAGAAGCATAACTACAGCCTCTGTCTCTCATTCGCAGCTTTAGTTTAGTTCTAAAGAGATGATCTTTTCTAAGACTTTTAGAAAGAATAAAAAGTATATACTTGTACCATTCATTTGAATACCAAGCATTATTCAAATATTTAAATTATTAAAATATTCAACCATCTGGAAAAATAGTAATTGAAGAAATGCTGGATAGCTTTTAAAATAATAGCAAATCATTCCAAGTTTTTAAAAAAGACTATGAATGGGTGCTGTCATTGGCATTAATCTATCCTGCAATACTCTAGACCCCAGTATATTCATTTTCATGTAGCACTTGACCTTCCCAAAAGCTGCTACACTCACAGACATTTGCCAGGAAAGAGTTCAGGATTTTGAGCTTCCCTGGCTATTGTTTTGAAGTAAATCGTTCCTCTTGCCATCAATTTTGATGTGTGTCTCTGTCTCCAGAGGGATCCTATGTGAGCTTAGTTCATAGGATCCCCAGCCTAGTAGGCTGTGCCCTGCCAGAAACAAGTTTTATAGTTTCCAATCACCAACTTTTTATTTCCTAAATCATCTACTCAGAGCTCCACAATAACTCTCATCCTATATCTTCTGACATTTTGGAAACATAAATTTCAAAGCCTAGGTAAGCCCTTTTAGCTATAATCTTAAATCATTTCCTGACCATGCAGCCCCCGTGCTCTACACCACCTGCAAAGTCTAAACACTGTTACCAGTACTGGCTTCCAAAAAGGAAAATTATAATGATCTTAGGAATTGTTCACTTCACAGCGACACTGAAAATGAGAGCAAGCGCTTGTATCCTTCCATTGGATCATCAACAGAGATGAAAAGAAGCTGTTCTTTTCTTAAGAATTTTGACATTTATGAGAACTTGTGCTTCAGGTAACCGAGAACGGGAACCTAAGTGGCACGAACAGTAACAGCATGCTGGTATGTCACACATCAAAGATTCCTTGAAGCACCAGGTTTAGAATTTGTTAACTTAGCTGCCTGAAAATGTCAGGGATCTATGTTGGATTTTTCTCCTGCTTGATTTCTGCTTCTCCCCACAAAATGGTCCAAACATCTTTAGCTTCTTACCTTCAATAGATGAAGGGAGGCTTCAGATTTGACTTCCTGGAGGAAAGAGCCATGAGTAGAACTCCACCTTCTTGGCTTACACAGTATCAGTCTGAACGAAGTCAGTTTTGTTTAGAAAGAGTGAATTCTACAGCAGTCAGTCAGCAGCACTGACAACTGAAACTCTCCCTAGTCTTTGCCTGCTTTGGGTTTAGTGGCATGTATAGAGACATTTTCTGGCAGAGGTATAGGATATATGCACGTAGGAGTGGTACTCAAGAACCTAGCATGTTGTTCCCCAAGGAACAATCCCATTTTCAAACAAAGCATCATAGGCAGAGATATCAAAATGACTCATAAAGTATCTCAAGAACATCTAATTATTTTCACCTTGTCAGTCATAAAATCAGTATATATCTTATTTTATTATGTATCCTTTCCTATAAATGCAGTAGTATAAACAATTTAAAAACAAAATTAAGGTTTTTAAGTATGCTTAATATTCTACTTTTTGTACTCTTTAATGATAAATTTTAGGTCTTTATACTATAGTAATAGATAAACATAGGATAGGTTTTGGAATAACAAAACAGTAATGGAAAGTGTCAACTCAGAAATGAACCTAGAAGTTCTTGTCATATAGATTTTTAACTTGCTTAGTCAGAGTTACACCAAGATCTTTTATATTAGTTGTGGCTAATGTAAAGGGCATTGGTTCCCTAACTTCTTTCTCTGCCCATTTACCAGGCTACTGATTTCTTTGTGTTAATTTTGTATCCAACCACTTTGCTGAAAGTGTTTATTAGCTATAAAAGATCACTGGTAGAATTTTGGGGGTCACATATTATTTTATGTTATATTATATTATTTTATTATATTATAATTATATTATATCATTAACAAATAGTGATTCATTGCCCTCTTCCTTTCCAATTTCTATCTCCTCGATCTCCTTTAGTTGTCTTACTGCTCTGGCTAGAATTTCAAGTACTATATTAAACAGAAAGAAAGATTTTAGTGAAAATGCTTTACGTTTCTCTCTATTTAGTTTGATGTTGGCTATTGACTTGCTGTATACTAACTTGATTATGTTTAGGCATGTGCTCTGTATCCCTGATTTCTCTAATACCTTTAACATGAAGGTGTGCTGGATTTTATCAAAGGCCTTTTTGTGTCTAATGAGATAATCATTCAGTAGTTTATATGATGGATTACATTGATGGATTTGTATATATTGAGGCATCCCTGCTTCCCTGGGATGAAGCCTATTTGATTTTGGTGGATGATGTCTTTGATGTATTCCTGGATTTGGTTTGAAAGTATTTTAGTGAGTATTTTTGCATCAGTGTTCATAAGAGAAATCGGGCTGAAGTTCTCTTTCATTGATGAGTTTTTGTGTGGTTTAGGTATCAGGGTCATCAATAGAACAAAACAGCAGTCTACCGATTGGGAAAGGATTTTCACCAACCATACATCTAACAGAGGGCTAATATCCAAAACATATAAAGAACTCAAGAAGTTAGACACTGATAACCCAAATAACTCAATTTAAAAATGGGGTAGAGAACTAAATAGAAACTCTCAACAAAGGAATCTCAAATGGCCGAGATGCACTTAAGGAAATGTCCAAAGTACCTAGTCATCAGGGAAATGCAAATCATTGGAACTCTGAAGGTCCATCTTACACCCATCAGAATGGCTAAGATCAAAACCTCAAGAGATAGACATATGGACAAAGATCCTTGTGGACAAGGATCAAGGTGAACACTTCTTCATTACTAGTGGGAGTGCAAACTTCTACAACCACTTTGGAAACCAATTTGATGGTTTCTCAGAAACCTGGGAATAGTTGTACCTCAATACCCAACTATACTACTCCTGGNCATATACCCAAAAGATGCTCCAATATCCCACAAAGACACTTGTTCAACTATGTTCATAGCAGCTTTATTTGTAATAGCCAGAAACTGGAAACAACCTATATGATTCTCAACTGAAGAATGGATAAAGAAAATGTGATACATATACACAAAGGCATACTATTCAGCTATTAAAAATCAGGACATCATGAAATTTGTAGGCTAATATATGGAACTTGAGAATATCATCCTGAGTAAGGTAACCTAAATCCCAAAGGACATGAATGGTATGTAATTACTTATAAGTGATATTAGCCATATAATACAGGTACCAATTAACACTCCACAGACCCAAAGAAGCTAAACAAGAAGGCCCAAGCAAGGAAGCTTGAATTTCACTTAGAATGTAGAATAAAATAGTCACAAGCGGCAGACAGAGGAAGGGAACTGGGAAGGAGGAGGCATGGGGAGGAAAATGAGGGTTTCAGGATCAGGTGTGGGGAAGGACAGGAGAGATGGCTAGATGGCCATAAGAATGAATGGAAATCTGCAGCTGACGGGGGCAAGGAGGTGGAGGTCATCTCCAGGAGGAGAAACCTACGATAAGGGAGGTGCTAAAGAATCGATGGGGGTGACCTTAGCTGTGATTCCCAGCACTGGGGATATGGAACCTGAAGAAGCCACCATCTATAGACATACAGGAACTCCAATGGAGTGATAGAGATACCAACCAACCCACAAAACTTTTAACTCCCAAATTACCCTGTCTATAAATAATGCAGGCACTGGAGGGGATGTCCAAAAAGCAGCTCAACTTGAGATCCACACTGAGCACAAATTAAACTCAGTTGTAGATCAATGAAACAGTATTAAAAAACAAAAATATACTACAAATTTGAATATAATACAAAATATGCTTTCATAAATCAAATGAACTCAATGAATTTTTTTTCCATTGAAAAAATCGCAGTGAAGTTACGTGTGTAGGTATCCACAATAAGAGAAAAATTTAATGGCTAAACAGCCATTCAAACTTTGTGCATGAACATGCATGGTGCCTGTTCATCCTAGCCAGAAACCAGGGTAAAATAACCAGCAACTTGGAGAATGAATGAACTAAGTGTGATAAATGGAAAACCTGTAAGCATTGGGCTAAGTGAATGGATTTGCAACCAGAAGATTGCATACCATGTAAGTCGGTGACTGAAACCTCACAGACTGTAACAGTGTCAAAGACTGGAAGTAGGAGCAGAAGTTAACTAGAAATGAGCATATAGAACCTGTAGGAGTCGATGGAAATATTCTAAAATTAAATTTGTAAAATGTGTACAAATGTACATGTCTACCAAAAGCATCAAACCATATGCTATATTTACCATAAGTTAATTGTTTGGCATATTAAATTATAGCTTGGTTAAAACCAACCCCTCACCCTGCCATGGAAAAGATGACTCAAAGTCCACAATGACCCCTCTTCTCCATTTTCTATCCTTTTTCCTTTTTCTATCGTCTTCTTTCTAACTATTTGTCCTTAGAAACAGCCTTAATGTTATGGGAAAGCTTGGGAGTGAAGACTAGACTACATGGAGACATTTCAGCTAACATGTCTGTTAGATGATCAACTGACTACCAGAATCACTTGGTGGGCCCTTGAATAAAGGCAGCCTTCTGATGGTGCTCTCCCAGATGAGGGAGGTGGCAAGTAACCACAGAGTAGAAACAAGGCATCTTTGCCAGTTTCCTGTCTGAATTCCTGACCCACAGAGATCATGTTGATTTAAGCAACAAAGTTTTGAAGTAATTCAAAATGGTGGTAGACAAATAACACTGGAAATGATAAAAAACAAAAACAAAAACACTGCGCAGGTGAATGTAAAATGATGACTATGACTAATTACAACCGTAAGTAATAAGTAGAGTAGTGGGAATATTTAATTGGTAAATGAGTCTATTCTTCACAATAACCTGACATAATTCATGGAATCAGGAAGTACTTACAGCTGCCACATGCTGGATGACTGGGCACTAAACATGGTCAATGAGGAAGTATGAAATGACCGGGTGAGAGTAAGGCAGCTACATGAAGACAAACTTGTTACACAAGCCTCCAAAGTTAGCACCCCTACTCTGTCATAAATTGCTTTGTCGTACTAGACAGACAACATCTATAACCTCAGTTTTCCATATTTGTCAAGAGGATGTTTCAGAGCATTAAATGAGATAAACAGCACACAGTCTGATTCAATTACTGTTGGTCAACAATAACAAAAGGTTTCAACCGCCCTCAGTTGTGTGCCTGTGTACCAGAGGCTTTCCACAGAGATCTCTAGCCAGGCCAGGTGCAAGAGTTCAGGCGAAAGGGAAAGACCGAGAACAGGGAGGGCGAACTGCCTCCAGCACCTCAGCTGCTGTGTCCTTGCCGCCTTCACTGCTGTCTCAGTCAACTCTCCAAGAGGCCGCACTGGTCAGTTCTATGCTGAGTCAGGCCAGGCTGAGCCAGCCAGCGGGAGACTGATTAGCCAGCCAGGGATTCAGGAGAGCCTCTGGTGGCATTTCGGGAGAGCAGATCTCTTCCCTGGAGGTAGTGTTACAGCTCTTAGGACAGAAGCTCTCAGACAACAAAGTAATTCTCTCACACCTTTATTCCTTCTGGATAGAATCTTTATATCCAGTTTTGGGGTGGGTTGGGAGCTGACAATAGGTGCTTCCTATTGACTTGGTCTGCGAGGTTTGGGGATACCTTATCTCCGTGTGTGTGTGTGGGGGGGTCTTGAGGTGCTGCCTCTACATAACTGATGGCCACAAACCTCTTTATGGGGCGCTTTGGGGGATTGAGGCAGGTTCCAGGAGCAGGTAAAGCTCCTACCATCCCTTCAGGGTCTCTGGGGTGTCTAAGCTTAGCTCAACCTTACCAGGCTTCCTCTCATGGCCCACCGCGCCCCACAATCAGTAGTATGTCCCCCAGATAATCTCTATCAATAGGGTGGACACTTATTTAGACATTTGGATGTGATAAGTCACTAGACGTCTTCTATTGACTTGAGAAGTTCTGGTATCCGATTTCTGGGATCCCATCTGCTATGATGTAAATATGACCAGTTGCATGGCTCTCATTGGCTCTTGCTTTGAATGTTTGGTCTCTACCAAGTAGCACTCCCTTGGAGAAGCTCTGGAAACTTTAGTGATTGTGACTCAGCTGGAGACTAATCAAGAGTAAGGCAGATCACTGGGTATATATTATCCATGGTCCCTTCCTGTCTCCCTGACTAATTCCTGGTCAGCCACAAAGCGAACATCCAATCCCATTCTCCCATCCACTGGGTGCAAAGAAAACCTGGACTGGAACCTCAGAATCCAAAATCCAGTGTCTTTGTTCCTTTAGATTATTTCTGTCAGATTTGGTCAGAGTTGTACCAAATCGTATTATACTCATCAAAACTTCCAAATGACATAGAGAAAATAATCATGGAATCAAGAGTTGTAATTCCTACTACAACATTAGTAGGTGAGATTTATACCTGTCTGTCATATATAATTCATGAACACTGTAGTATTATTTCCAACGATTCCCCTATTTCCATGGAGGCATTTCCGCCATGACACTTTTGAAATATCTATCAGATATTATTCTACATGATATTTGTTGTTTCAGAAACAAAACTGGATGTGAAGAGTATCTAAATTACATGGATTAAAGAAGAATGCTGACTCTAAATCTTCCATTAATGTTACTGCATACTCAAGCAGTGAGAATCTAGTTATTGAGGCAGGCATATAAGGAGCTTCATGCAATGATACCCTGCTATAACCAGACACTACGAATCAGATTTGTCTGATATTGTCACCTTCCATTGTACTTCCCTGAAAGACTCAAGATGTGAGCAGAAAAGGATACTGACCATATATGAGAACACACGTGCCTTTGGAGCTTTGCATTTTCCCTGCTACTTCAAGGACATCAGAACAGAATTGTCATACAAGGGCACTTATAAAACAGAGGGAATCGTTCTAAGATTCAATGTAGACTCTTATCTTTATCTTCCCTGTCATTCCTGTCCCTGGAGCTCACTTCACTCCCAGATCACAAGAGGCACCTGATTAATGCATGCTGAACTGAATCTAAGTATCAGGTCAGAAAATAGGTACAAAATCTTCAGAAAACTCTTGTGCAGAGCCCGACACTTAAAGTTCTCCTCCAATACCCACTATACCTGTTATTTTTTCCCTCTCTATCTGGAACTTTTTCTGGCAAGAACTATGTACCATAGATTAGAGGATAAGTGTAAACTCCCCATAGCAATACTGGCTGTGTTCAAGTCCCCGATCTGCCTCTTGCTAGGAATACTTTAGCTAGAGTTCAGGATTGTACCAGGAAAACAGAGACTAGCTGTGCCTACCAGGCAGGATTACTATCAGGGATAAGCTGAAAATTTTTTGTAAAGTAAACATGCATAGGCCAGCACACAGTGTCTGTAACAATGACAGACAAATCATCTGGCCTGGTGCTGGGAATATAGCCCAGGGTCACACCTCTTCACCGGCCTACTCTCTCACAATAGAGAGAGTGGTTGGAGAGAGCTTTCTTTCCACTATAGCTCAGAGTGTGGTCCACAGAAAATAACACCTGTGATCCTTGGAATGGCCTGCAGTGAATACAAACATAGCCATTTTATTCCATGGACAGATAGAGATTTTCCTGCCAATTGGCTTTATATTGATGCCAAATGGGTCCTGAACATTCAACAAGATATCAATTTTCTCAGAAAATTAGATAATCTTGCCAACCTTCTCCTAAATGATCACCAGTCAAATTTAGAAATACCTCATTGTATGTTTTTTTTTTCTTTCTCCTTAAGAATGTATTTTAAAAGTTTGAAATGCTGCCACCTACAGACTTGTGTGGCAAAAAGATGACAATGGCAGAGATGATGAAAGAAATTGAATTTGGATGGAATTTGGATGTGGACTCTAAATGTCACCTGAAAACTCTACATTACTCTTCAAAGCTATGCAACGTATTAACATTTTGCATAAACAACTATTATCAAGCAAGAAGAGAAAAATAAATTATAGATTTGGCTAGTACTCTGCATTATTAATGATGGATGCTCAACCAGTGGTCTGACATAAACAATATGTTACTTTTGTTTTTATGAGATCTAACTTTTCACTCAGAATGGAATGGTAAATAATGTAAGAACTGAGTGTAAGTAGTTAGTTAGACGTGTGGTGGTCTTTTGTCCTGGCTTAAAACTTCATATGGATTCGGGGAAATTTTTAAATGAAGTTACTAGTTTATACTACACAAGGGAAAAAAGCTATTAAGAGAATAAAGACAGGAAGAAAAAAATCACAATGCAAGCACATTGAAATTTTCTAGTTGCTGTAAAATAATGACATCCAAACTGAAACATTTCCACCTTCAAGAATAGACCATTAACACTTAGAAAGTAAACAACTCACAAGACTCAGGAAGTCCTTTAAACCTACAAGATTCAAAAGGTTATCTAAGAAGTAAATATCTTAAATATCTCTGTGAGAGGAGACTTTCCAACCATCCCAGACCTGGAGAAGACACTCTGACTTGTACAGCTGCCTGAAAGTAATATGGCAAGCTATGGCAAGCCCCTAGCTTACAGCAATTTTTTTTTTTTTTTTTTTTTTTTTAGTGAGACAGCCACTTATCAGTCATTTGTGCTTCTGTAACTTCTCATTCATTGTCCTTCAAGTAACCCTAATAAGCTCACTATTTTTTCAAATTGGACTTTGGTACACCTCCTTCTTTTGGTGCATCGCTGGTTCTCTATCTGGGGTAAATAGATGCTTATTCATGCCTCTCCAGAAAAATCCCACATAACATTAACCTTCATTAGTATATAACTAATACATGTGTTCAAGCCTCCACATCTCTCTTGGTGACATGTGTGTTGCTTTTGAAAATCATTACTGCCCTTGGTTCTTGCTCATCATTTTTAAAAGTATTTTTTTACTTAGCATCACCTCCTATTGCTCTAACCATCTACCAACACAAGATAAATAAAACACCTCACTACCATGCCAGGGACACTGAGAATGGACTAAAACAGTACTGACCTATTAGATACATTTTAGGAAATTTGATAGAAAATGTCACATTCAGGAAAGTACTAAAAATGTTTCACCCTCAAGCAATGTTCTAGCTACAGTCCAACAATAATGGAAACCTACTGAGTTATGAGCGATAAAGCTAACGTTCTAGTTTTATTTCTGTTGCTATAGAAAATATTGTTTATTGTTGCACCATGACTAGAGCAACTTGGAGAGGAAAAGATTTCTTTCATTTTATATTTTCACATCACAGTCAGTCATGGAGAGGAGCCAAGGCAGGAACTAGAGCAGAGACTACGGAGACATGCTGAGTACTTGATCACTCCTCTAGTTTTCAGTTTCCTTTCTTATAGAACCCAGCAACTATCTGTGCAAGGGTAGAGCCACCCACAGTGGATGGGGTCCTCCTAGACCAATCATTAATAAGGAAATAATTAATAATAAGAGTAGTAATCATTAATCAAAAAGTAGACCTGACTATCGTCTAAGGTGTGGTTTATCAGTGAAAGGGCCTCTCTGTCTCTAGCATTTGAGTACTTGGTCTCCAGAGTGTGACACTATTTGGGAAGGCTTAGAAAGTCTCTCTCGTTTCTGTACTTATGTTCAAAATATGAGCCCTTAACTTCCCACTCTGACCACTATGCTTTCACCCCAACATCAAGGACTCTAACCCTCTATAAACCCCCAAAATCTACATTTTCTATAAGTTGTCTTCATCATGGTGTTTTATCACAGCAATGGAAATGTAGCTAGTACACCAGTTGATTGTAGTTTGTATCAAATTCACAAAAACTAACCAGTATATTTATTTGACCCCCTTGTCAGTTTGACACAGAAACATCTCACTATTAAGTCATAACTTTTCATTTTTTAATCATCAAGAACACATATTAATATGCAATACAAAATCATATACTTTATTTTTCTTTTTTTAAAACTTTTCATTAAAAGTTCTAACCCTTTAAAAGGTCAAATTCTCTTTGAAAATCCAATGTCTCTTAACTCTTGCAAAGTCCAAATTAAGCTATACACTGAGGATTTTAAAAGGAAAGAGCCAGAGCACAGTTGCAATCAGATCAAAGCAAAATCCAACAGTTTAAATAGCTCAGTGCCCAATATTTGGGACTAATTAATTATCTTTGGGACTCTATAGGGCATAGATGGCCCCACTTCTCCAGTTCTGGCATGCACAACACGTTCAGCTTATCTTGTAGGTTCAGGCTGGCTCCAGTCCATACCTATTCTTAATGGTTGCCCTGTGGTCCTGGCATCTCTAATATTCTGAGTTTTTCAGTGCACCAGAAACTGCACCTTCACCCCGGAAATCTGTGTGTAAGCCAACCATACATGTACTATGTACCCCTACCAAACCTCAGCTGCTCTCCATGACCATTTTATGTCTTCAAAACCAGCACAATGTGACAGACACTTACATATCACCATGTTCTTCTACGAGTTATAGGCAAAGCTTTGGGCACTTCTGAATGACAGCTGACACTGAGGAAATACTTCCCAGAATTCCTCTTGGCTATCCTGGTCTCTTGTTAATCATAGCTGACTTTCTCGGTGCCAGTTAACCAGCATCTGTTTTTTCCAGTGAAGCAAAGGTTTCATTTCGATGATGCTATGATGGTCTCTTGTTAATCAATGCTTCAGTACCAGATTGCTACAAATCACAGGTTTCTTGTTAATCACAGCTTTAGTACCAGATTATCAGAAACCACAGATTCTTAATAAACGAAAGATTCGAAATAGCATGGAGATGGCCCTTATAGCATCTTTGAAGGCCTATTAAACTTCTGGTTGAAGCATCACTAGCCAAACCAAGCCAATATCCAAGCGCGGATTTCTTTAAGCATTGTCTTCTAAATTCCCACAACAGTTCATAAAGCTGATTCCTCAATAGTTTTTCCAGCCTAAAGCTGCAGAACCACCTACCTTCCTCCACCCAAACAACCCAAGGCATAAAAGCCATGTCTTGGACCAATGTGTCCTAGCTTGCTGCTCTGCGTCTGTGACAAATGCTGACTGAAAGCCCCTAGAGAGAGGAAGAGAACAGTTTCACTTTGCAGGTTATATGAAAATAACGTATTGTTGACAGTGTCACTAGATATGCACTCACTGATAAGCGGATATTAGCCCAGAAACTTAGAATACCCAAGATACATTATGCAAAACACAAGAAAACCAAGAAGGATGACC
>NC_034611.1:32561228-32568719 GCF_900095145.1 Mus pahari | reverse complement strand
ACACACACACACACACACACACACACACACACACACACACTATTTGTGATTTATAATGATACTCTCAATAAGATTCCTCTTGGTAACTTAACAAATTACAATTGTTAGCAAATTTCTCTAAAAACGAAGAGTTAAATGTAGCATAAATTCCTTGCGTTTATCTTTGTGCTTATCATTAATAAACTCAAACTTTCTTGAACACTTTCCTTCTTAAGGCCACTGAAATAAAGTTATTTTAAAAAGTCATTGAAAGTATCTGTATCATCTTATTAAAGCTAAATATGTAGACTATACATAACCATGTAGTTAATTAAATTATAAAGAATATAGTATTAGTTATCAAATACAATTCAATGAGTCTCTAGAAAGAACTGATAAATGTGAGATGTTCAAATTAGATAGTATTTCAGAGAGAATATTCAACTTCCTTTGAACCTGTAATCACTCATTAGTAGGGCTCAAGTTGTTAGAAGAAAGGATGTGAGTGCCTTCCAAGTGAGGAAAAATCCATAAATGTTGCTGTGCACAATAGTGAGTTTGTAGATGGTGCTTGAAAAACTAAGGGTAGCAAATCCAGGCGGAACAACTTATTTGAGTGAGCACATGGCCTGGGGGACAGACAGAAGCAAGAAGAACAGAGCCTGTGGACAGCAATAAATGCAGGTTAGCTTGACTGCTACAAAGAGCCATTGAATATGGTTTGTCAGAAAAGCAACATAGGGAAAGTATTTTGAGAAATATATATCATTGTGAAGTGCTGCCTGCCTGGGAGAGGGAACAAATTCTTATATTTGCCTTTAAAACAGCCAGAGAAGGAACTGACTATGTTTTTTTTTCCTTTTAAAAATTAATATGTAATATAGATCTAAATTTTGTTCTATCAGAGAGAAAGATAGACAACACTTAGGAGGAATTAGTGCATGATAAATTCCATAAGTGTTTGTGTTTCCCAGTTGCACTTTTACATGTCAACGTTTTATATCCTTTTTAATTAATCAATAAATTTGGTGCCATGTTACTTTGTCATTGTTTTGTTTCAGAGACCTAAATGTAAAAAAAAAATAAAGGTCAAGATACAATAAACAATCTCAGACACAAACAAAAAATTAGCATATAAAACATGAAGTCTCATCAATGGCACTTTCAGGTGCGTTTGGGTGGAGTCTGCTTGCCCAGTATCCCCAGCTCCACTCTAGCTTTCATCCCCCCTGCCAGTCTCCCTGCGCTCCCATGTAATGTGTTGTTTGCTTTCCACTCTCTTCCTCGGCCCCTCCTTATATTCAGTTGATCTCCTTCTAAGCTTTCAGGGCTTTACCCAAATTTACACCTATCTATCTGCACATACATATATTAAAGCTTGAGTTCGTATATGAAAGGATGTAAGAGTTTTGTCTTTCTGAGTTTGAGGTTCCCTCATTCATTATCCTTTCCAGGTTCATTCATTTTCTCTAATTTTTTTTTTCTGAATGAAGCATTTCATTTAGTAAAGGCATAATGTGCATCTACTTGGATCAATTTTTGTAAAGCAGATAAGGCAATGCTAAGATTAGATTAGTTGTACAGCCGCTGAAATGTCATGTTTTGAGGTTTTGTGAATTTTCGATGAGAAAAGTTTTTACAACTATAGTGTGATCCTTCTGTAATCATACAGCCTACTACTCATTCAATTATGTAAGGAACTCTAAGTCCCCAGGAGAGAGCATACAGATTTAAAGTCTGACACTGGCTTAACTTTATTAGTTCCTTTTTGTTCACAGGAATAGGCTGGTTGTACAAAACACAATTTCCTCCTTCACAAAATAAATTAATAATATTCCTATAGAGGATTCAGCCTATATTTCTTTTTGGCTCCAGGCTCATTCCAATTCTGTATGATAAATCGAAAATATATCTTTATCTTTAGTTATTGCAGAAAAGACTGATACGATTCAAGCAAAAATTTCTCTAGAGCACCTGTACATATCTGGAGACTTTAGAGTACAAACTGCCTATAGGGCTAAACACAATACAAGCACACCAGATAAAACTGCTTCTTTCCTTTGTATTGGAAAAAGAAACACTTTTATATTCAATGCTGGGATTAAGTTGGAGGCTGAAGTGAAGATGTTTTGATATGAAAAATAGAAGGAAATTAATTCTTTTAGGTTTTCTTGTTATAAACCTGTATACATGAGGCAAGCAGACCTAAGAGATACTAGAGCTGTGCTTGAATTCTCTGTTTTGCAGCATTACCTAACAGATCAAAGAAACTGTGGCTACCAAAGAATATCTAGAAGCAGTATGCAACTGGATTTTGTAGTCTCATAAATCAGTCCTTCTGACTGTTTGGATATCTCCTGAGGAAATTTTGGGAGTATTTGGACTTAATTTAGTCTATTTTGTTATTTTGGATGAAAATTCTAAGAATCCATTGAATTTTGGCTTTGTCCACATCAAGCATTTATGTGCTGTCTTGAGCTGTATATGTCTTTGACTATTTATAGGTATTAAGGTTTCAATCAACAATGAGATTCTTTAATGTTATCTGGGACCCACAATCCAATCTAATTTGAGAATACATTGTGCAGAAGAGGGTTAGAATTATGAACAGTGTCAGATGATAAACCGTTGGCTAGCTCAGAAAGTTTTAACCACTGAAAAATTAGTTGATGATGTTAAGGTAAGTTCTTCTAGGTTTTCCTGCTTTTACATAGAACACGGCTTTAAAATAGCCACTGAGAGCAGTAAGGGACAATGTCTATATAAAAAGTATACTGCTTATTAGAATATGAACAGCCCTGTCCCAGCATGTCCTAATTACTTTTGGTTGTTTTGATAAAATACTCTGACCAAAAGCAACTTGGAGACCAAAGGACTTATTTTATCTTACACTTCCAGGTCATAGCTCTTCTTTGAAGAAAGAGGGGGCAGGACTCAAGGTAGAAACCTGAAGGCAGTATGCTTGCTACTCCACAAAGCATTGCCTCTGGTAAAGAAACTCACTCACAGCTAAGGAAGCACAGTGAGGACTATAGAGGATGCTGCTTTCTAGCTGGATTGCTCATTGGTTCATGCTTAGCCAGCTTCCTTATAAAGCACAGGACAACATGACCAGGGAAAGATGTCACATATAATGGCCTGGCCCTTCTTACATCAATTAACAGTCAAAATAATCCATCCCAGATATGCCCTACCTTATGTACCAAATACAGACCTTCCTGATGAAAATAAATTTTCAGTTATAGTCTTTTCATCTGATTCTAGGTTGTGCCAAATTTACAGTCAATACTAAAATTTTATGATAACTATCTTGGACCAATACACACTTAAGGAGTAAGTATAGGGTAGACACTCAAAAGTTGAACAGATCCTATTCTGTCCTCCACCATACTCTTGTTTAAATTTTTCACATGAATGAAAACTTCATTTTCATGAAATGAAATTATTCATTGTGGGGCTTATGTAGTTTTTCATCTTTACATTTTGACTATGATTCAGGTGTGTGTATGTGTTTGTGTGTGTGTGTGTGCGCGCACACACACTCACATACACACACGCACACGTGTTATTGTGCTACATGGTGTTAAGTGAAAGTAATCATACAGAAAATAACCAATTATGACTGTACCAGACCAGCTCTTTTGCTTCATTAGGCATTAGATATTTATGTACCTTCTGGACTGTTAATATCCAAAATAAATAAAATTTCAGACCTGGATACTTGCGGCCACAATGCATGAAGAAAAGGGAATAAATAATCAACGATACTGAGTTATATGTGTGATTCAAGACTAAGTCTAATGAATCTATAGAATTTTTTTTTTCAGAAACAATGGTAACTCATTCTCTGGGTGCAACAACTAGAACCAAATCTTGTAAGCCTTTTTAAAATCTGATTCCTTCGGTGGCAAACTCTTGTGAATCTGCCATGATACCAGGAAACTCTAGGAGCTACATCTTACCCCTCAGCTGTCCCATTCCAAAAGGGCTGGAATTTCTAAGATAAAAGATAGATAGCGAGAGATGATATAGAAGTACTACTGTACGTACCTTAAGTGGATAGCACATTGTTACCCCTAGCCTTACTTACCACTTTAATTCCATCTCTGTGGCCACCCACTCTGTCTCTTGTCTGCTCTGTAAACTCAAATTTCACTGCCATCACTTTATGGTGGATTTAAGCACATAAGTTTACTAGTAGGCTTCACTTCTTCTACATGTTATTGTTGTTGGACATTATCCAAATAATTTTAAACATATCATTTCAGTGAAATTGCTTACTGTATATCTATGGCGATGAAGATTATTTTACGTGTTTATCTCATCAATTAATTTAGGTTTCATATAATTAAAATTTTTCCAAAAATAAAATTCCGTTTTCCTCCTTCCGTCTTTTGTGCTACTGTTTACAAACAATCTTCCTGTATTCTAAACATATTATTAACCTCCAAAGTTAGTTATCCTAGGCTAGAGATGTAGCTCAATGTACTTGTCTGACATGTGGAAAGCCCAGGTTCAATCCATTGCATTGAAGATAATGTCAACTATATCGGGAAAAAAAAGTATCTATTCCCTTTATATTTACCTACATATTTGCACTTATTACTTATCCTCTTATTACTTTCCAGTGGGTGTAATTTTCCTAGAATGTGATTTCCCTCTCATGAGGAAAAACACTCTTTGCCAAGTATTAAAAGCCCCGGCCTTCTGATAGTCATTTCCCAAATTTGGTTTAGTAAAAAATTTCTTTGTTTAATCCTCATTTTAAAGAATATATTACTGGAAATAAAATCCTTTGTGGATATTTCCTCCAGGGCCAGTCTACTGTTTTAGTCCTTCAACATCAAGATAAACAAACAACTGCTGTCCTAGTTTGTTCCCTGTCGCTTTGATGAACTGTGCCTAAAGCAATTTCGGGAAGGTAGGGGTTTGTTTTAGCTTACACGTTTCAGTCTATCAGAAAGGGAAGACATGGAATAAACTCAAAGCAGGAACCCCAAAGCAGGAACTAAAGCAAAGACGACAGAGAAATGACGCGCAAAATCTTGTTTCTCCTGACTTGCTCTGCTTCCATTCTTAGACAGCCCTGTCCCACATACATAGGGATGGGACCTCCCACAGTGGGCTGAGACTACCTACATCAATTAGAAAATAAGAAAATAATCAACATGACAGAGACCTGGGATGGGGAGAGGCCCCAGGGGTCACTCTAGCTGAGATTCCTAACAGAAGCAGACATGGTGCCTGAAGTGGCCATTGCCTGTAATCAGGTAGGACTTCCAGTGGAAGGAAAAGGACAGCAACCCACTCACAAAACCCTCCGCCTGAACTTTGTCCTGTCTATAACATGTACAGGGACAAAGATGGAGCAGACACAGAGGGAATGGCCAATCAATTAATGTTCCAAATCAAGACCCACCCCATGAGCAAGAACCAATCCCTGACACTATTTTAATGATAACTCTGTTATGCTCGCCTAGCCTAACTGTCCTCTGAGAGGCTCCACCCAGCAGCTGACTGAAACAGATGGAGAGACCCACGGCCAAACATTAGATGGGTGCCTGTGGAAGAGTTGGGGGAAGGATTGAGGGAACTGAAGGGGACAAAGACTCTACAGGAAGACCAGCAGAATCAACTCTCATGGACCTCTAGGAGCTTGCAGAGACTGAACCACCATCCAAAGAGCATACAAGGACTATTCCTAGGCTCTCTGCATATATGTAGCAGATGTGCAGCTTGGTCTCAGGCATGTTTCCCAATGACTAGAGCAAGGTCTGTCCCTGAACCTGTTGCCTGCCTGTGGATCCTGTTCACTTAACTGGGTGGGCTGGCTGCCTTGTCTGTCCTCTATGGAAGAGGATGTGCCTAGTACTGCAATGACGTCATGTGCCAAAGTGGGGTGATGTGCCAGGAGACAGAATGGGGAAAGAATTTGTTCAAGGAGGGTACTGGGAGGAGGGGGGCAGATATTGGGTTGTAAAGTGAATGAATAAATAAATAAAAATAAATTAAAAGAGAAGAAATTATCCAAAAGACATGTTCCCAACCCAGTTTGATAGAGTTAGTTCCTAAAATGATATTCCCTCATCCCAGATATGTCTAGGTTTTTGACAAGTAAACAAAAGGGACTATAATATCTGTTGTTCATATTTCAACTATAATGTTAATTTTTCTTTAATAACTTTCAAATTTTTACCTTTATCTTATCTTTTCTATATCTTTTGATGAAGAGTACATAGCAGTCATGCTATCTAGCATACACTGATTTCTCAATCTAAACATTAATGTTTCTCACTTAAATTTAGTAACTGTATTTTCAACCATTTGTAATGTGACCAAGCCTGCTCAGACAGTCAACAGGTTCTCTAGCACGGGAGTGAGGATTAAAAAGAAAAAAGACCATTAGACAACATTGTAGCATGACCCCAGGAAATTCTGAGACTGAAGACAAATTTAATTTTCCCAATCTGCTTTTTATACCATTTTAATTACATGTAAAAAGGCAAGCAGTACAATAAGGAGCTAAAAAGACAATAGTCAAGGAACAAGCAATACAATAGACAAAAAGCCCCATGATCACTCTGTTGATAGCTGTTTCTAAGAATGATCAAGAAATCTGAGCCTACCTCTTTGTTCTACCCTAAAACCAGATTCTAACTTCCTTGTCCTTGGCCAATGTCAGGTCCCTTCCTGATCTTACTTCTTTGTCATGCTCCAATGTCAGATTCCTACGTGAGCTTCCTTGTCATTGCCACTGTCAGATTCCTGCCTGAAGCCCATTTGCTGGTCCTTGGCCAACGTCAGATTCCTGCCAAGGGGCACCCAAAATGGCTCTCCACAGTCAAGATCATTCTGGGCCCTCTCTCTTTCTGTAGTTCAAATTAGGCGTGTATTAGACTGATTCATGTTATCTTTTGTGTCACTGAAGCTATGCAAAACTTGCTGCGTTCACTCACTGATAAGTGAGCATTAGCCTAAAAGCTCGGAATACCCAAGATACAATTCACAGAGCACATGAGGCTCAAGAAGAAGGAAGACCAAAGTGTGGATGCTTCAGTCCTTCTTAGAAGGGGGAACAACCAGAGACCCTGAAACTTATAGAGGAGAAAGTGGGGAAAGCCTCCAAGATATGGGCACAGGGGGAAATTTCCTAAACAGAACAGCAATGGCTGGTGCTATAAGATCGAGAATTGACAAATGGGACCTCATAAAGTTGCCAAGCTTTTATAAGGTTAAAGACACTGTCAATAAGACAAAAAGGCCACCAATAGATTGGGAAAGGATCTTTACCAATTGTAAATCTGATAGGGGACTAATATCCAATATATATACAAAGAACTCAAGAAGCTGGACTCCAGAAAATCAAATAACCCCATTAAAAAACGGGGTACACAAGATACATTATGCAAAACAGAAGAAAACCAAGAAGGATGACCACTGGGTGGATACTTCATTCCTCCTTAGAATAAGGAACAAAATACTCATGAAAGGATATAGGTACAGAGTCAAAAT
>NC_034611.1:32530276-32559863 GCF_900095145.1 Mus pahari | reverse complement strand
GAGGAGCAACAATATGAACTAACCAGCACCCCCTAGAGCTGTGTCTCTAGTTGCATATGTAGCAGAGGATGGCCTAGTAGGCCATCAATGGGAGGAGAGGCCCTTGATCTTGCAAAGATTATATGCACCAGTATAGGGGAATACCAGGGCCAGGAACCAGGAATGGGTGGGTTGAGGAGCAGAGCAGGGGTTCGGAGAGTATATGGTACTTTCAGGATAACATTTGAAATGTATATGAAGAAAATATCTAATAAAAAAAAAGGAGAAACAAAATACTCACGGGAGGAAATACAAAGTGTGGAATAGAGACTGAAGGAAAAGTCATCCAGAGAGTGCCCTACTTGGAGATTCATCCCATATACAGACACCAAACCCAGAGACTATTGCTGATGCCAAGAAGTTTTTGCTGACAGGAGCAGGATGTGGCTGTCTCATGAGAGGCTCTGCTAGATCCGGACAATACACAGGTGGATGCTCATAGTCAACCACTGGACTGAGCACAGGGTTCCCAATGGAGGAGTTAGGGAAAGGAATGAAGGAACTGAAGAGGTTTCCAAACCCATAGGAAGAACAACAAGATCAATCAACCAGACACCCCCAAAGCTCCTAGGGACGAAACCACCGATCAAAGAGTACACAAGGAGCAACTCATGGCTCCAGCTGCACATATAGCAGAGCCTTGTAAGATATCAATGGGAGGAGAGACCCTTGGTCCTGTGAAGGCTCAATGCCCCAGTGTAAGGGAATGCTAGGGTAGTGGGTGGGTGAGCACCATCATAAAAGCAGGAGGAGGGAGGGTGGGATAGGGGGTTTCTGGAGGGGAAACCAGGAAAGGGGATAACATTTGAAATGTAAGTAAAGCAAATATCCAATAAAAGAAAAAAAGAATTAAATAAATAAATAAAAATAAAAACAAAATCTTCCGTACTCAGATTAGGTAATTGTCATTGATCTGCCTTCTGCTTTATTGATTCTCTTCTGTGGCATCCAATTTACTGAGAAGACCATTAGTGAATTTTTCATTCAGGAAATATAATTTTCAGTTACAGAATTCTAGTATTTTCCCGTAATTGAATCTTTGAGACAGTGTCTTCCCATGTTCCCCTGGCTGACATTTGCTACAATGCTCAGTATGGCCTTAAACTCACAATTCTCATTATTTTCCCTCCCAAGTGCTGGAATTACGTATATGCCCTTGGCTAATTTAACTTTCATTAGTCATCTAAGATTCCCTGTATTTTATAGCCAGAGTCTCCCCTAGGCTCTTCGGCACATATATAAAAGCAAGTTTAACTTCCTCATATGCTGACTTCACAGCTGAGCACTCTCCTCTTCTATCTTGATTGTGAACTGTACTTCTCCAAAACATTATGTTATCAGTGGAGAAAATATGTCTATTCTCTTCTTCAGGAAAACATTTTGTTCTGTCAATGAGTTAACTTCCTGGCATGTCACCTAGAACTTGAAGTAGTATGTTGGAGAAGGGTGGGAAGCCTGTGAAAGTCTAATTTAGACAGACTCACATCCCAAATACTGTCTTTCTTGCCACAATATGAATCTAAAAATCTCTCACATCGGCTTTTAGTGGCAAGTTTCTAGGAAGATCCTTGGTGTCTCTCCTGTCACTGCAGAGTTCGCAGGCCAGTCAAGGTCTCCAGGGAAGTATGAGGATGTTTGGCAGGCTCTATATTCCTACAGGTGCCTCCTAGCTTTCATTTCCAATCACTTTTTAATTTTAATTGTACATTCTGATCCTTCACTTCACTATAGTATGGGTGTTCTATGTAAATGTAGGTTACATCTAGGTGGAAGAGTAATTTGTATATTTTTTTAAAAATCCTTATGAATGTGACTATCACTGAGGGAGGATAGATCCTTTACAATGCTTAATTCCCTTCCAAGCTCTTTCTGCATCTAGCCATTTGCCATTGTCTTCAAAACATTTGCACACACACGCACATCTGTAAAGACATTAGTCTCATTTTCTGCAGTTACTGAGACTACTATTCTATTTCTCAGTATTTATTTTCAAGTCATCTGTCAGAGCTATGGCAGGAGTCTCTAACTAGTTCTCAAGAACCTTTAAAATTCTTTAGCTTGTAAGTTTTTCTCTTCAAATATATTCTCTTAGTAGCATCCAGGGTTATTTTATTAAAGCCATGATTTTATTTGTTCATGATACTCACCTTGAAACCTTTGCATTGAGTATCATTATTTATAGAATTGCAACCAGAATTCTCAGTATGAAAATTTGCCCCATCTGTCTCTTCCACTTTTTTCTACTTTCCTATTTGCCCCTTTAAACAAACTTATACCATGAATCCTTAAATAATGGAAGGTACCCATGCAGAAGTCACATATGCTGTTAGTTCAGTTAGACCTCTGTCCCTATAAGCTATCTTACTAATTCTTATGATTTTTAATGCACACACACACACTATGATAATGGACTGAACCTCTGAATCTGTAAGCCAGTCCAATTAATTATTGTTCTTTATAAGACTTGCCTTGGTCTTGGTGTCTGTTCACAGCAGTCAAACCCAAACTAAGAAAGAGAACATGTTGTGTTTATTTCCTATCCCTGAGTTACCTCTCTCAATGTGTATTTCCAGTCCCATATGTTTAGAAGCAAATTTCATTTTTTATAGTTAATCAAATTTTATTGTATATCCATACTATATTTTCATTGTCCATTCATAGATTGATAAATATTTAGGTTATTTCCATTTCCTAGCCATTGAAAACAGCACAACAATGAACATAGATAGGCACTCACATCACTGGTAAATAAGAATTCCTCTTTCCCATTATATATTGTCATTTGATTTCTTCATGGCACTCATTCGAACTGGGGTGAGGTAGAACATCAGAGTAATGTAATATGCATTTTCCTGTTGACAATTGATGTTGGACACTTTCAAAGTGTTTGCTTCCTAGCCATTTGTATTTCTTCTTCTGAGAATTTTCCGTTCAGACATATATCCCATTTTTATTAGATTATCTGTTCTCTTGGTGTTTTGCTTTGAGGTTATTTACATATTCTAGATATTAATCTCTATTAGATATATTGTTTTCTACTGGTGTATAACCAAATTAAGAAACATAGCAACATGGAGCTAAGACGAAAGGATGGACCATCCAGAGACTGCCCCACCTGGGGGTCCATCCCATAATCAGCCACCAAACAAGACACTATTGCATATGCCAGCAAGATTTTGCTGAAAGGACCCTGATATAGCTGTCCCCTGTGAGGCTGTGCCAGTGCCTGGCAAATACGGAAGTGG
Source organism: Mus pahari (assembly GCF_900095145.1). Lineage (NCBI taxonomy): Eukaryota > Metazoa > Chordata > Mammalia > Rodentia > Muridae > Mus > Mus pahari. The sequence goes on along the minus strand of NC_034611.1, from coordinate 32,556,579 downwards.
ATACCCACAGTCAGCTATATGATAGAACACAGGGCCCCCGATGGAGGAGCTACAGAAGTTACCCAAGGAGCTGAAGGGGGTCTGCAACCCTATAGGTGGAACAACAATATGAACTAACCAGTACCCCCAGAGCTCGTGTCTCTAGCTGCATATGTAGCAGAAGATGGCCTAGTCCGCTATCATTGGGAAGAGAGGCCCCTTGGTCTTGCAAACTTCATATGCCCCATACAGGGGAACACCAGGGCCAAGAAGTGTGAGTGGGTGGGTAGAGGAACAGGGCAGGGGGGTATAGGGGACATTTGGGATAGCATTTGAAATGCAAATGAAGAAAATATCTAATAAAATAATTTTAAAAAGAAACATAACAACAACAAAGAAAATAATAGAGTTTTACTGTTCCCAGAATCCACATGTTATTAAACAAAAACCCAAGTGTCAGGTATGTGCTTAGATGTCCTTCTATGTTTTTGTTCGGGGAGCCCCCAGAAATACATAATGTAATATAGGCTCTTGTCATTCTTTTGGACAGCCCCTCCAGTTCTAGGTATGAGATGCCATTTATTGCTTGGCTGAAGAGGTAGCACTTACTGGGAAAGGACCAGAGTTCATTTCCTAGAATCCATATAGGGCAGTTCACATGCGCCTGTGACTCCAGCTCCAGGTGATCTAATGCCTCGAACCTTTAACTCACATGCACACGACACACAGCAAACACAAAAAAATTCTGAGAGAGAAAATTAAAAAATATTTATTAACATCTTTTTTAAAAAGACATTATTGATGAAGGCATCATATATTTGGATAAACAATATAGAAAAATCAAGCTGGAATGGACCTAGAAACTTTGGCCTTCCTAGCTAGTTTTCATAGTTCCAGAAGGTGCAGTGTGAAGACTTCTAGAGTGGGGGAAGTGCATCAGTTGTTTTAACCAGCTGTGAAGCCCATTGTCAACAAGACCAACCTGACAAGTGAAATGAACCCTCTATGCAATAATGGAACTACTCTTATGGAAGTAACCAAATCATCTCTGATTATGTTGAACACCAACTCTGCAGGGTTGATACATGTCTGGTACTAGATACCTGGTTAAATATCCATGCTGGGGAGAAATAGGCCCTAGTGGAAATTGCATATTGCTGTTTAGCTAAATAGCAATATTTAGAAGCTTCCTTCTAAATAAGTTTATACCCATAGATACACATTAATGTCACCTATAATCAGAGAAGCCTCTTTCCAGTGAATGGAGGTTAATTCAGAGATTCATGAAGAAACAAGACGCTGAGAATAAATGATGGATAAGTGTTAATTCCTATACAAGTCATTTATACCATTCCCTTTGAGACTCAAAAAAAAAAAAAAAAAATACTGCATGGCAGAAGAGGTTTTACAAAAACTCTAAGAGCCAAAAAATAAAAAGCCCTTTAAAGTGTCATTCCCAAACATAGTACAATCATAAGTTCACAGGCTCACAGCAGCTAAAGGTGTGTTCATTGAGTGTCCACAATAACGAGCCCATTCACAGTCAAGATGAAATAGTGCAGGAGTCCCTAACTCACTGCTGAACTGTTTGCAATTGATAGATTCAGGGAAGGGGGCCATCATTACCTGCAGGTGTATATCCTATGATAACCCCATCAGTGGATAGTCCCAATCCAAGGGTCACAAAGATGGCCATGGTTAACCTGCTTTACAAAATCAATCCAAAAGTCATGAACCTGGGAAAGGGACTAGTAGAGATGGAAGGCAAAAATGGAAGGGATGGGGAAGAAAAGAGAAAGTGAGAAAGTGTGTAGGAAAGAGGAATAAGAATGCAGTGTGTTTGTGTGTGTGTGTGTGTGTGTGTGTGTGTGTGTGTGTGTGTGTGTGTGATCAAAACAAAATTAATCAAAAAAAAGGGAAAGGGAAAAAAAGAAATATAAGTAGATAAATAAATAAATAACCTAGAAACCTGAAACCTGAGCATTGTTTTCATCAACAAAAGGAAGGACCTAATGTCCTTTTCACTAGTTTCACAGTGAAACTTCCCAGCTGGTCACACTACAGCAAAGCTGCCAAATGACAGCCCAGCCTCCATTCAAAAACAACTTCCAGCCAACTTTTACTGCCTGGATCTAAAATATGAGCAGATAGACAGAGACCATTAGACTGTGGAAAGGATATCATGTGAAGAATGAAGGACAAAGGACATCACACATGGCTGAAATGAGTTTGCCAGAAACAGATTTTGTAGATATTTTTTAATGGTTCAGTTAGAAACATTGTTGATTTAGGAAAATAGCAGAAGTTAGGTTTTCCTCAAGGTCTATGACATCTACATCCACAGGTAATTGGCTAGGTTTACAGTCCTAAGCAGGGATTCCTACCGATTGATTTGATTTTAGTCCAATTAGACAGGTGTTGATTACCCCCCCCCCCCATATAATTGTGATTACTGCATCATTAGTAAATACCTTGCCTGGCAAGTCATTTCATGGTTCATAGGTATACTGGCTAGTTTTATGTTAACTTGACACAAGCTAGAGCTATCACAAGAGGGGCAGCCTCGATTTAGAAAACGTCTCCACAAGATTCAGCTGTAGATCAGTCTGTAGGGCATTTTCTTTTTTTCTTTTTTCTTTTAAATTGGACATTTGATGTATTTACATTTCTTTTGTTTTGTTTTGCTTTGCTTTTGTTTTTTATTGGATATTTTCTTTATTTATATCTCAAAAGTTATCTCCTTTCCCAGTCCCCCAGAACCCCCTATCACATTCCCACTCCTCCTGCTTCTATTAGGGTGTTCCCCTACCCACCCACTCCCACCTCCCCATCCTCACATTCCCCTACACTGGAGCACCTAGCCTTCCTGGGAACAAGGACCTCTCCTACCATTGATGCCTAACAAGGCCTTCCTCTGCTACATATGTGACTGGAGCCATGGTTCGCTCCATGGTTGTTGGTTTAGTCCCTGAGAGCTCTGGGAGGTCTGGTTGGTAGATCTTGTTGTTCTTCCTATGGGGTTGCAAACACCTTCAGCTCCTTCAGTCTTTTCCGTATCTCCTCCACTGGGGACGCCATGTTCTGTCCAATAGTTGTTTGTGAGCTTCCACCTCTGTATTTGTCAGGCTCTGGCAGAGTCTCTCAGGAGACAGCTATATCAGGCTCCTGTCAACAAGCTCTTCTTAGCATCCACAACAGTGTCTGGATTTGGTGTCTGTATATGGGATGGATCCCCAGGTGGGGCAGTCTCTAGATGGTCATTCCTTCAGTCTCTGCTCCACCCTTTGTCTCTGTAACTCCTCCCATGGGCATTTTCACTAAGAAGGACTGAAGCATCTACACTTTGGTCTTCCTTCTTCTTGAGCTACATGTGGTCTGCGAATTGTATCTTGGGTATTTCAAGCTTTGGGGTTAATATCCACTTATCAGTGAGTGCATACCATGTGTGCTCTTTTGTGACTGGATTACCTCACTCAGGATGATATTTTCTAGTTCTATCCATTTGCCTAAGAATTTCATGAAGTCATTGTTTTTGATAGCTGAGTAGTACTCCATTGTGCAAATGTACCACATTTTCTGTATCCATTCCTCTATTGAGGGACATCTGGGTTCTTTCCAGCTTCTGGCTATTATAAGCCAAACCAAAAATTCTCAACTGAGGAATATCAAATGGACATTTTTTTAATTAGTGATTGATGGAGGAGGCCCCAGTCCATTAGGTATGGTGCCATCCCTGGGCTGGTGTTTCTGGGCTATATAAGAAAGAATGTGAACAAGCTAGTAAGCAGCACTCTTCCATAGTCTCCATATCCGCTTCCAGGTTGCAGCCCTCCTTGAGGTCCTGTCCTGACTTCCTCTTGTGATGCACCATGATGGGGAAGAGCAAGTAAAATAGACCTTTTCCTCCTCAAATTGCTTTGGCCATGGTGTTCCATCACAATAGTAACCCCAAGACCAGAGGCTTTACCAGTAAGCAGAACTGATTGATTTTCTGTCTTAGAAGTTTGCATAGCACCTTCTGATACACCAGCTAACCCTGATGGAGGAGGTAAGGCCTTGTAAAATTTCTCCCATTCATATGTCCACTGATATGGGCATTATTCAGGTCTTGTAGTGTAACCACACTGTTAAGATTTCATAACTGTAGCATCCGTACTGTCCCTAAAAAGCACCACCAAGACTTAGGCATCCTCATCCTCCAGTTTTTACAGTCTTTCTTCCTCTTCTTCCCCAATACCCCCTGAGCCTTGGATATAGGGCCTGTGTTGTATATGTACCAGTTATTGATAGAATCCCCATTGTCATTTATTCTTTGCATTTTGACCTCTTGTGGATCTCTATAGTAGCATACATTTGCTAAAGGGTGGGAAATTTCTATGGTAAAGGGTGACCTACATTTAAGAACTACCCAACTAGCCATCAATGGACGCTGGGAGAGGGAAAATCAGTTTTCTCCAGTGGTGAGCACACTGTAGGTTTTTCAATCCCAAGTGAATGAGCCCTAAACACATGTATGCATAGCAACACTAAATGTACTTAGTAGGTTAGATATTTATGTTTAGACTGAAATGTATATAACAATAATAATTAAAGAAAAGTCATTAGTTTGAGAACGAATGGAGAATATACAAAAGGAGTGAAAATGAGGAGTAAACATCATACACACAATATTTATGCATGAAATTGTCAAAATTTCAAAATTTAATTTAAAATATTTTTAAACAAATTATTGAGGGCTTGGGAAGATAGATCAATAATTAAGGTGCTTACTATAAAATCGTAGGAAATTGAGTTCAGATCTCCAGAGCTTTTGACCCCAGAACTGAGAGGAAATAGGTAGATTCCTGGAGTTCACCAGCTAGCCAGTCTAATGTTAAATCTGTGGGTTTCACATTCAGTGCAAGAACCTGCCTCAGAAACTAAAGTAGAGAGACACTGAAGAAAACACTTGTCTCCAAGCTTACATGCGTGCATGTGCATGCACACCCATGCCAACATTAATTACACATACACAATCACACACATGAGCATTCCTAGACACCATATTTGCACAAACCTCTCGCTGATATCCTCGTATGTCTAAAGTTTTGTTTCTATAAAATGCATAACAGGATACTTCAACTAAGACATTATCATATGATTAAAATACCAGAAGCTAAATTAAGAGCTAAGAGTATGAAGAACTTACACATTTTCAAACTGAGAAGAAGTTGGACAACTACTCAAAATGCTATCATCAGGTTAGCAGTGCGTTTAGAGAAAAGGTTTGGGAGCATTTCTTATGTGAGAGTTTACAGGACCCTGTGTGCAAAAGAGCAAAGAGCGTCTTCAGTAGAGAAACTGAAAGTGTCCTGAAGAGTAGGTGGGGGGACTTGGGAAGCTGAGGCCTGACTCTTGTCCGGGATCTCTGTGTGACAAGAGCAAGATGGCAGGCTTCTTTCACTATGACAAGATGAGAAATACTGCAATCTCCCAGAACACAAGGTGAAAGGCTGGATACGGTGCCTCAGTCTCAGTCTCTAAGGAACTCGCTAAACTGCTCATGAGTAGAGGACAATCAGACTAAAGCAACATCCAAGGGGCCCAAAGGGAAGCAACCTTGCAGCAGGACATTCATAAAAAGATTACTGGTATAGAGAGAATATAAGAAAGATACAGATAGAGTTAATGTTGATATGATTCCTTGCTCTTCTTCCTTCTCATAAAAAATCAGTATAGCTTTGTGTAAACTTTTGAGAAATGATGAGAGACAAAACGCACATCTAGCAATTACTATCTTCAAACAACTCTCTATGATTCATATTAACCCATTTGAGTATTGCCATACACCATCATAGGGAGTGTCATCAGTCTCATTGTTCAGATGAGGAATCTAAGGCTCTAAAAGATTTTGAGTCACTAAGGTCACACAGCTGTTCACACAGTGGCAATTCCACTCATGCTCCCGTCCAGTGAGCTTTCTGGTTAGCTCTCTTATTCAAACAATAAATTATCCTCTGGTAAATCCTTGGTTATAACATGTGCTAAGTATTCTGATGTATGCTCAGCCTCCTTGAAACTGTGTCCTGAAGAAGCAGGCGTCTGCTGCTTTAGCTGCCTCTATACTCATTACCTTTCTTCAATAGAAACAAAAGGAATTTATGATCCTCAGGGAGTACTGCTATCACAGGAGTTGGCCCTGGAGCACTCCAGTGTCAGCTCTTGTGCAGACACAGGAAGCAGATTTTTTACCTTGATGGAAAGTTTCCTGGATGAAGCCGCCATGGTAGGAGAGGACTATCACCTGCATACTGAGAAGGCTGAGAGGAGAGGGCTTTTAATTCAAGGCCAGACTCAGCAGTGCAGGAAGGGTGAGCTCATCCTAGACTCCAGAGGGAGACCATGGCTCTCAAAAATAAAGTCCTTTAGTTGGAACACTATGTAGATCTAGTACATCATAAGTTAATATTTATATCTTCTAAGGATATATTTTGAACATGAAAGACATTTTTTAAATTAAGGATCACTTTTATTAAAAACTGAAGACCCTGCAGTGAAAATCATTCCAGTAATGCTATGCATAGGACTCAAGAGTTGATAATGCCTAAGGATAAGACAGAAATATTACTTTCAATTGTTTTTTAACAAACATGGTTCAGAAATCCTGTTTTAAGGATACCAATCAATCTTCTACCTAAAGGACATTATTTTACATTTGTCTCCAATGTAAAATAATGTCATTATGTTGTTGATATGCATTTGTTTGCTTGGCTGTTGTCTGTTTTTTGTCAACCACACTTTCAGGCTTAATTTTGCTTTCAGTCTCTGTAGTTGCCAGTATTAACATTTAAAACTTCTGTAGTAGAATTCATTCAAGACAGAACTGACAAATAGAATAGAGTACATCCCTGTTGAATTGTCTCTAAAAGGCAATGCAACACTGTTAACATAGTGAGTTGTTCTGGATTTCAAGAGTACATCAGACATTTATTTCATCAGCTAAATCTGTATTTCTTGATTAGGGTCATTTAATTTCCACCCATTCATTCTTCAAATATCCCTGAGCAGCTATTATACAGTAGGCTTATGCTGGGCATAGAAAGCCAAGGCAAAAAATAAGGTAGAAATGATCTCAGCTCTTTTTACTCTGGCAATGTAAGGGATTTATGGAGTTGAGTTGATATATCTGTTCCACACATATAGGATGTCTTTGCTGGAGTAGAAGATAATTATACTCACAGGAATGTCATATAAAACCCTTGACAAGATCTGTGAGGGACCTGCAGGACCAATGTATGTTCTGGTTTTCCTTTTCTTTTCTTTTCTTTTCTTTTCTTTTCTTTTCTTTTCTTTTCTTTTCTTTCCCTTTCCCTTTCCCTTTCCCTTTCCCTTTCTTTCTTTCTTTCTTTCTTTCTTTCTTTCTTTCTTTCTTTCTTTCTTTCTTTCTTTCTTTCTTTTTCTCTCTACTTTTATTAGTTCTGCTATCATTTTTTGTAAGAATTAATAGTCTTTGGCTTATTTGTAAGTCAAAGTCACAGTCCTCTGTGGTTTTGTTAATCAATGTCTACTGGCTTTCAGCAGTCCTACATACACTGTGTTCTGTTTGAAGACAGACAAGAACCCAGACCTGGACGAATATTGCAGCTCATGCTACGGGGTTCAGCAATCCAGAGCTTTGAAAGAAATCGCTTCTTCAAACTTCCTGGAGTTGAGGTCAGAAAATAAGGACAGAGATATCTGCGCGGGAACAATCGGAGCAGTTTTCTGGGCCAGACATATTCCTAGCTCTCAGAGTCTTCCAGAGAAATACCAAGATGATGAGTGCCATTAAAAAAAAAAAAAAAGTTGGCAATCCCTGCCATTCTCAGTACCAAAATTAAATGCAACAACTAAGCTAAGTAGGGCTGCACGTTGCCTATTGCTCATCATAAAATCCCCCACGGTGCTAAGCTGATAGGAGCCCCAGAGCCAAGTCCTGCACAGGAGATGCCAAGAGCTGGGAATCAAGTCAACTGCCACCTAATTGACTCGAGGCATCTCCCATGCTCCCTCGCCAAACCAGTTTCTGCAAATCCTTTCTGTGTACGCTCTGATCTTTACAATTTTCAAGGACAGTTTTTATCTTAGTTACCTTTCCAACCTATATTACTGCTATTGCTTTAGATTCTTGTTACTTTTTCCTTATTTTCTCTTTTTGTCTGGACCTCCTGAAATAAGGGGCTTTGTTTTTTGTTTTTGTTTCATTTTTTGTTTTTTCTTTTAGAACCTGCTGCTGGGAGTGAAATCATCCAAGCTTGTTCACCCATATTTAATTTTTTTTCCCAGCAACTACAGTGGCTCAGCTGTTCATCTGGACAGAAATATGATAGAGCTTTTGTTGAACTTCCATGCTACTTGCCAGATCAATAAATGATTAGAAGACCTAACACACACTGAGGGGCTCCAGTGACTGAAATGATGGACAGTAAAACACTTTTCCATGATCATAAAAATCACTGCAAAAGTCCATTTTTGTAATCACTTGGTCCTTTACTAGAAAGAATATGTGGTCATTTGATTGTGGTCAAGTCTGCTGCTTCATTCTCCTACCAAGAGAATATACAAGTTTGGCATGGATATATATATATATCCATAACTTGGCAACATCTTAGTGTTGCACACTAAGCTTCCCACACAATAATATGTTCATATGCACATTAGTCTTGCTGTGTTTAGAAGGCCTGTTTTCTTGGTGTCCTCCATGTCCTCGGGCTCTTATTGGATTCCTGCCTCCTCTTCAGCAGGGTTCTCTGAAACCCAAGAGCAGGATCTGATGGAGACATCCCTTTCAGAGGGGGATGTTACAAAGTCTCTCATTCCCCTCCTAATGTCCAGTTGCATATTTATCCCCATCAGCTTCAGAAGGAAGTGTCTCTGATGAAAGCTGAGTGAGGCACTGATCATATTTGTCTTTCTTTGTCTGGGTTAACTCATTTGAGATGATTTTCTTCTTTTAGTTCCATCCATTTACCTGTAAATTTTATGATTGAGGTTAGGGTGTGAGTAATATTCCATTGTGTAAATGTATGACATTTTATTTATCCATTATTCTGTTGAGGGGCATCTAGATTGTCTCCAATTTCTGGCTATTATGAATAAACATGAGTGGAAAAGTGTGTCTTTGGTAGGATAAGCCATCCTTTGGGTATAAGCCCAAGAGTAGTATAAATGGATGTCAGGGATATGGATTCCCATCTTCCTTATGAACCACCACACTGATTTCCATAGTGGCTGTACAAGTCTGCACTGCCACCAGCAATGGATGAATATTCCTCTTATTCCACATCCTCTCAAACATGAGCTATCATTTTTTTATTGATCTTAGATATTCAGATGTGTGTAAAATAAAATATCAAAGTAGTTTTGATTTCTGTTTTCTTGTTGGCTAAGAATGTTGAATATTTCTTTAAGTTATTCCCAACCATTTGAGTTTCCTCTCAAGAATTCTTTATGTAGATAGCTATACCATTTTTAAATTGGCTCATTATTTTTCTTGATATTTAGTTACTTAAGTTCTTTATATATTTTGGACATGAGCTTTAAGGGATGTTTACTTATCAAAATCTTTTACAATGTGTAGGCTTCCATTTTGACCTAATGACAGTGTACTTTGCAATGCAGAAGTCTTTTGGTTTCCTGAAGTCCAATTTATTAATTGTTGCTCTTTGTTCCTGTGTTAGAAGTGTTTTGTTTCTTGTACAAATGATTTCAAACTTATTCTCTGTTTCTCTTCTATCTGGTTTTATGTTGGGGTCTTTGACCATTTAGAGTTGAGATTTGTGCAGGGGCTAAGCATGGATCTATTTGGATCTTTCTATATGCAGCTGTCCAGTTTCACCAGCAGCATTTGTTTTTTGTTTTTTGTTTTTTTTTTCCAAGACAGGGTTTCTCTGTGTAGCCTTGGCTGTCCTGGTACTCACTTTGTAGACCAGGCTGGCCTCGAACTCAGAAATCCGCCTGCCTCTGCCTCCCGAGTGCTGGGATTAAAGGCGTGCGCCACCACGCCCAGCCACCAGCAGCATTTGTAAAGGATGCTGTCTTGTTTTTGCAGTGTGCATTGTTTGCTTACTTATCAAAAACCCTTCTTTTGTTCTAGAGCTTTCAAGTGCAATATTAAAGTTCTAGTATAAGTTCTCTCCATTTTTTTTTTCATGTAGGCATTTAGTGCTATGAACTTGCCCCTTAGAGTAAACTTCATTATGTCCCACAGTGGGTACAGTGTGTGTCCATCCATTTCATTCAATTCTAGAACATCTTCAATTTCAGAGGCCGTTTTTTTTTTTTTTTCATCTAATGAGATGATCATATAGTTTTTATCTTTCAGTTTGTTTATATAGTGGATTACTTTATCCACTATATATGTTGAACCATCCCTATATCTCTGGGTTAAAGCCCACTTAATCATGGTGGAAGATCACTCTGAAGTGGTCTTGGCTTCAGTGTACAGTTACTTTATTGAGAATTTTTACATCTATCTTTGTAAGGGAAAGTAGTCTGTAATTTTGTTTGTTGGATCTCTATATGGTTTGAGTATCAGGGTAACTATAGCCTCATAAAATGAATTGGACAGGTTTTTTTTTTCTGTTTCTCTCATGTCCTCTATCCAACCCTTCCATCTCTTGTATTCTGTTGGCTCTTTTTGACTGTGTTTTTATGCTGGTGTCTAACCATTTGGGATTGAAAAGATTGTAATTATCCATGTTGATATCTGGTCTTGTCTTTGTTGGGTGGGTATTTATTTCATGGATTCTGTTTCCTCTCTAGTTCTGGAAATTTTTCTGTGGACCTGATAGGTATGGCCACTGGGAGTTCCAGGTAAAATGTGTTTGGGGGTTTAGAGATCTGTCAGGGATGGGAAATGGCTTATGAGGACTGACAGCATCCACAGGAGGGAGGAAAACAGGGTGTTCTACCAGGATCTGCTTAGTCCTCTGGGAATGGGGGCAGAGAATAAGGAGAGGCCAGAACAGGTGGTCTGTTACAGACCTGGGGATGACACGGGTGAATAAGACTCATAGAAACAGAGGGAGGAGCAGTGATCTGTAGTTAGCCTACTTTCGTCCCTGTCTGGAGTAGTAACCTGTGGGTTTCTAGGTTGTGCCAACTAGACTCAGAGGGAGACAGGGCTTAGATAAAGTAATATGATGGGGAAAGATTAGGAGGGGAAGATCTGTGTAGTGCACTGGAGATGGATGCAGGACAGGAAGGAGGCGGGCAACACATGCTCTGCTGCACAGCTCGGGATGAGACAGGAGGATTGAGTCTGGAATAGAAGACAGAGAGCTAAGGCTTGGCAGTCAGCCTACCCTGGCAGAAGTGGCCTTCAGGTTTCCAGGGAATGCTAGCTGAATTGCAGTTCTGCTTCCCTGTTCAGAGTGTTATTTTCTTTTTCTTTCTTTTTCTTTCCCTCTCTCCCTCCCTCCCTCCCTCCCTCCCTTCCTTTTTCTTTCTTTCTTTCTTTCTTTCTTTCTTTCTTTCTTTCTTTCTTTCTTTCTTTCTTTCTTTCTTTCTTCTTCTGATCAGGATTTTATTTGATGAGCCTCAAAAAGCAGAATTCAAAAATGGCCACCCACTACTAGGACATTTAGTGGTAAAAACATTATCACCGCCTGTCTTTTATAAGGTGCGTTCACATGCAGATATCACCAGAGAACAGACATGGAAAGTCCAGGAGGTACATGCGCACTCCTGGGAGGCGAAAGGCTGTCTGAGCCCACTTTGATAGAAACTTACAATAGATTCCTTATAAAAAAAAATTATCTCGGGCTCTTCCCCCTTTATTTACTAAAAATACAGAATTGAAAGTTTCTCCCCATTTTAACACTCTCCAAAATGGGTAACAGAAGATTTATTTCGGAAAGCTTCAAAAGGTGTTTAATCATTCTAGCATGGAGCCCACACTGACACTACCTTGCTGATCACAGACCCTGCAGAGACCTAAGGAGTCGCCAATACACAAGTTTCAAAGAAAGCCAGTCAGCAATGCACTGTGATAGGTGGAGGGACAGAATGCTGGCGAAGACACAGAGTAAAGAATCCCGAGAAGGTTTTGGTGCCATTTTCGTTTAATGACCCAGTAGTAGAGCGAGGGAGCTACTTGACTCGGGCTGTGATCACGCCACAATGTTTCTAGTGAACTGCTACAAGGACCCACCGCTGTCAGCTGGCATCCTTGGATCCCAGTGCTGGGCACGAAGTTGCAGCCCCAATTCCCAAAAGACTTAAGGCTGGGTTATATAATGGAGTTTTTTGGGTTTTTTTTTGTTGTTGTTTTTTTTTTTTGCCAGATGGGAGCTCTTTGGCAAAGACTCCTTTAGGGAAATATCATTTGGCTTCCTCTTCAGGGAGGTCGGGAAGGACCATCACACTCTCCTCCCTTCTTCCAATCAACTGGGGTGGCAACTGGCTTTGCTGCTGTCAGCTGAAGAGAGTCAATCATTCTGAGAATCTCATCAAACTTCCTGCCAGTGGTGGCTGGATAGCTTTAGTTTCTTGTCGGGGTCAAAAAACAACAAACAAACAAACAAACAAAACCCGAACACCACAGGGGCGATCACAGACATGTCGTTATCATCCTTCTCTGCTGGATCCAACATGCCCCCAAAGGATGGCAAGGTCCCTGTCCTTATCATCGATGATGGGAAATGGTAACTTTTCTGTGGGTGCTGCACCATTGTAAGCATTGATGTCTTTGATCCAGGCAAGAGGATCCTCAACACTGTCAACGGGAAAGAGCAATCAACTGAACATTTCCTCTTGGCAAACTCGGGCGCCAACTTTGCAGCTCTGCGGAGTTCTGTGGTTCACACTGGGGTCAAGTTTCATGGGTGGGAAAAGAGAATTGTCTCACGAATCTCCCAGGAAATCATGGTGGTATCGGTCTCAGAGTTGGGGGCTTCGTTCCCCGAGAAGCAACCCTTTGGGCATGGCAGCCGTGCTGATGCTGAGAACAAGGAGGCACAGCGGCAGCAGTGAGCAGCTATTTTCTTTTTAAAGGAGTTTCAAATGACAAAAGTAAATCATGTGAAACCTCTGCTTACTGGTTTGCCTTTGCATGCATAGAATTGATTCTCTAGGCCATCCATCCCAGCAGGCATCATTTGTGCAAAAGATGAGCTTTCTATACTGCAAGGACAAGTGTGCCTCTCTGTTAAAGTGAGGGAAAACTCTAGTACATCATGTTTTGTGAATGAATTGCAATTAATTGAATGCCATATCTGCTGTAAAATTAGTTCATACCGTCATTAACACCAAACGTCACCCAACACCCTCCCATCTTTGCCTGTCAAAATGAGTATGATCAAAAAAAAAAAAGATTTTTAGAGAGACAATATATTTAACAACTTCTGAACAGTGTTCAACCATAGCCTAATTACAAACTTTTATGAAGAAAATTGTTTGGTCTGCAATGTGCTGTGGGGTATCACAATGTAGAACACCATGTCGTTTAATATCTCAGTAAAGCAATGTTGTGAAAGTTCTTTCTATGTTAACCAAAACAATTAGAAATTCTGAACAATTTACAAATTATCTTGTATACCTTGAGACACATATGGCATTACCGACAATGTGTTCACTGTCTGATTCATTATTAATACCTAAAATTTAAAAGACACAAAACGAAATGCCTTTTTGTACTAGTATAAATGGTTAGAAGTTTAAATGAACCCATTTTTAACTCTGTGATATTCGGTGTATATGCTAGATACACTATCAAACAGAAAAACTAGGAAGATCCTGAAGGCAATATATGCAAATTAAACATTAATTACTCACCGTGACCATCTCCAAGACATAGTGAAAGCACTTTTGTGTACCATATCGCAAAAGGAAGGAATCTATCCAACTATTATGTGGCAATATTAAGTCGTTGTGACGTCTAGAAAACACACACACACACAATTTGTCATTTGCAACAACAGAAATGTCTTCTCTTCCTCTTCCTCTTCCTCTTCCTCCTTCTCTTCTTTCTCCTCCTCTTCTTTCTCCTCCTTTTTCTCTGCTCCTTTTTTTTTTTTTTTTGTCTAGCTTCCCATGGCTCTCAATGCGTGAGGCCAGGTGCCCCTAACCTTCTTACTCTCTTATCTCAGTCTTAAATAGGTCTTTACTTCATCCCAAATGAGGAGATAGATATACGATTGTCTTTAAGGCCTACCTATGTCCTAAGGGATAAATGACTTCCCCTGAGAGCCTTAAGATCCATCAAATCTTATATAACATAAAGCAAGTCTCAGGAATTTGACTTTGGTTTGGTTTGGGTTAGGGTCATGCTACATGGTCAAGCCAAGAGCTGCCCTGCCTTGGCCTCTGCTCTCACCAGTGCTAAGGCAAGTGCACACCACCACAAGCAGCTTGCCCTGGGTTTCCTTGACTGCCACTTCTTACCCTACCACACCACTTTCTATATCTTTAGTCCTTCCTGCTCTACTAAGCCTCAGGTTTTCTTCTCTGATCTTTCCGTCTCCTTGATTTTGCTCTCCTCTCCATCACAGATTCACACAGTTTCAGTTTACAGGGGCTGCCATAAAACATTACCACCTCCTGGGAGGCTGAAAGCCAGAGTCAGGGAGACCCAGGTATCCAGAGGCACGGCTTCTTCTGAATTTTCTAGATAGCTTATTATGGTCCTCTTGCCATGTTGTCTACACAAGGTCTCCTCACTGGCAGTGCCTAATTGAACATATTGTATAAGTGTCAGACACACTGCTTTATGGCCTAACCTAATGACTTTCTTTAACTTAGCTATCTTATTACAGATACTGTCTTCAAATACAATCATCCTGAAGCTCTAGGGATTCGGCCTTTAAACTATAAACTTTGGAAGGACCGAATTTAGCCAATAATTCATACCAATCTTTCTCTTTCTTGAAAAGAAATGATAAAGAACTTCTATCTCAAAGTTGACTTTAAATTAGCAGCTGCATCAGAATCAAATTCTCTTCAGGGGTGCAGTGTCTTCCATTTTGCTCAGGCTCTTGCAACAGGAAAAAAAATGTTGGAATCAAGTTTGAATAGGCCATCCTACATTTCTAAATGACTGGGAAGCTTTGCACTTTGAAAGTTAGAGTAGAAGAAAGGGATGTAATTTTAGTTTGGAATTGTTACCTCATAATACCAATATAGTGGTTTGAATGAGAATGGCTCCTATACTCTCATATATTTGAATGATTGTTTCTCAGTTGTTGGAACTCTTTGGAGAGGGTTAGGAACTACAGCCCTATTAAAGGAGGTGTGTCATTGGGGATGCTCTCTCTGCCCCATGCTTGAGTGATTTAAGCTCTCAGTTACTGCTCCAGTACCATGCTTGCCTGTCTGCTGCCCTGCCCTGACAGCATTGGACTATAACTCTCTTAAACTGTAAGCCTCAAATTAAATGTTTTCTTTTATAAGTTGCCATTGTCATGGTATTTTGACACAGCAGAAGAAAAGCAAGTAAAACAACTGGAAGGAATTAAATCATACTATTTTCCACAAAGAAAATTTTACACCGTACTTTTAAATGCACTTATTTTTTTTTTTATTCCTCACCTCAGATTTCATTAGCGGGGGCTATAAAAATAAAGCTTCAAAAGTCAGTTATGAAGCCAGGTGTGGTGGCGCACACCTTTAATCCCAGCACTCGGGAGGCAGAGGCAGGTAGATTTCTGATTTCGAGGCCAGCCTGGTCTACAAAGTGAGTTCCAGGACAGCCAGGGCTATACAGAGAAACCCTGTCTCGAAAAAAAACAAAAAAACAAAACAAAAAACAAAAAAAAAAAGAAAGAAAAAAGTCACTTATGACATTACTATATGAAAAATTCCTAACACATCTTCAAAATATGTTTGTGTCCTCAATGATTACTTTTGAATTTTTGGTCAGAATTAATCATGTAACTTATTATTTCTATTTTTTCTTTTATTTCTATTATTTCTATTTTTCTGTTATATTTTCTATTTTTCTGATATATTTTTATTTCTAAAATTCCGTTCAAACCTGTACTTGTAATATACGTTGCACAACCATAATACAACAGCACAAGGGTGGCAATCATATCTATTTTGATTACTTGTTCATGTTCTATTTCCAGAACATGTGTTCTGTAAGTCTTTAATAAACAAACAAATCAGCTAACTTTATAGCCTGACTAACAAGAAAAAAGTTCTTAAAAGTCAATAAAACTTTAATAGAGTTATGCCAGTATATTAGATGACATGTGCAATTTCCTGTGCTTTTTGAATGATGCAGTACTGAGGAGAGTCTAGCATGGGATGCTCAGCATCTGCACGCATCTTACATAAAGTCATGAGTCACTTCAGGAGTGGATAAAGCAGCAGCTCCCCAAATGCAAGCCAAGAACCTGTAGTGTTTCTGAATCTCAAAGGAAGTCCTTGGTTAAAACTGTTTCCCTAACCATAGTAAATCATTTGTCTTTTGGACTCTGATTTTCTCATGAGAATACATGAAAACAAGACACTGCCATATATGGTGCCATAAATTAAATGAAGCAGCTGCCAGGCTTCTCTTAAGCCAAGTATTTAAAATATTTGAGAAAACACAAAATGCTGGCACTTTTATCAATAGAATGTTTGTTGTAAACTAACGTTACATTTGTGGTAGTTAGTTTTATTTGGCAATTTGACACGACACAAGGCCATCAGGTAAGAGAGCTTCAATTTAAAATTGTCAAAATCAGGAGGGCCTATGAGCATAGGCATATGGTGGACTGTCTTGATTACGTTATTTAACACGGGAAGACCCAGAACTCTGTGGATAAATTGACTTCCAGGGCTTGAGTTCTGGACTGCATATGAGTGAAGAGGGATATGCTGATGAGTAGGCATAAATGCATAATTTTTTCTCTATCCTTGCCTCTGAAAGTTACTAGCTTCTTGAATGTTTAATATTACAAGTTACTTAAGACAAAAAATAAGAATCATGAGACCAAGGAAGTGGCCCGTTGTTCAGTGCTGTGGGAAAACTAAAGCAAAAGTAGAGCCCTTCCTTTTAACTAGTCCTTTAGATCACTGATCATAGGGTACCTATGATGTCATCATTAGGCACAACACTAGTCCTTACAAAAATTCACTCAGTTTCTACTGATAGGAACCTAAGTAATAGTGTCCAGACAGGCAATTTATGGATCTAGGAACACACCCAAAAAATGAGTATTCATTTTTTACTTCTATTCTGTGTCTACCTTAAAGCCAAACTCCTGCTAATTTCTAGCTGCTGATAATAAACTGTGACATCTCCATAGTGACTTTCTGGCAACCATCTCTCATTCGGAGAGATTTCTGAACTCCATATTGTTGATGCCATCACTCAAAGGTTACTTTAAAATTTATACTATTTATCAGACGCATGGCCTTGCTCTGCAATGGCAAATATATTTCTTAGCAAGCATCAGTTTTGATACATTGTCAGTGGCTAGCTGAAACATTGTTTTAGAAGGGTTCCAAAGCAGTTTCCTGGTTTAGTAACACAAATGTCATAATTTATTAGTGGTCTGTCAGTGGACCCTAGCTTTGATGCTGTGTATTTGCTGACCCTATGGAATCAACTGAATTCACTTTGGCAAACACCTGGAGGACAAGACAATAAATGTCTAGTCCATGTAAAAACTGCACAGAAATATAACTACTATGAGGAACAATAATAGAAATCAGCAATAGCATCAGCCTTATCAGAAAAATGGATCTGCTTAAAATGAAAACAAAGGAAACAAATATATAAGGATGTATTAATTCATGTAAAGCTTGCAACAGCATGGGTTATGAATCTACATACCTATGCTAGTTATGTTTTGGCAAATCAACACAAGCTAAGGTCATCTGGAAAAATGAAGCTTCAGTTAAAAAGATTGCTTCAGCAAATTAGCTTTATAAACAAGGTCCATGTGGTATATTCTTGGTTAATTATGATGTGGAGAGAGGATAGTGCATTGAAACTAGTAAGAGGGTCCTGGGTTATATAAAAGCAGAGGCTGTGCAAGCCGTGGTTGGGTAAGCCAATAATTAGTATTCTAACCTCATCTCTGCTTCAGTTTCTACTTCCAGATTTCTACGTTGAGTCCCTGTTCCATCTTCCCGACATGATAGACATGAACTGTAAACTGAAATCAACCCTTTCCTCCCCAGATTACTTTTGGTCATGGTGTTTATCACATAAATAAAAAAAAAAAAATGAAGACAATACCTAAAGATGAACTCCCCTTAATATTGTCACTTTCAGATCCTGTACTCAGAAATGGCTTTTCAAACATGGAATACTGGAAGGGACATTTTAGGAATGCCACCAGTGGCTCCACTTTATTCTGTACGTTGTCATTGTTGTTGCTGTGGTATAATGTCAGTTATGTTTTGTTTTGCTTTGTTTTGTAAGTTTAATTATAGTATATGGTCACATTGATGTGACTAATACCTGATGCACGAAGGAAAGAGAGTAAATGGAAAAGATGAAGACGGATCAGGAAATCAAGGAGGACATAAGCTCTTTCTCAATGCTGAGGAAAACCTTGGGTTTTCCCTCCTTCCCAGGTGAGGCAGATATTTTGTGTTTATTTAATGCATTCCTACCCCTGTTACCAGAACTGTGAACACTAGTGCAAAACAGTGATAAAAATCTAACAGTAAATCTTTTAAATCACATGTTGTTGATGAAATAGGAGAATTTTCAGCTCCTTTGGGACTGGGACAAAACCAAGCCCTGACAAACACACTAAGGTTCTCTTGTGGATCTGCCTTTTCTCATTTGCCTGAGGGTTACACTGTACAGAAGTTCATAGGAAAATGATGCCTACAGCTAATAAATCCGGCAGTGTGCAAGAAAAGAAAAAGAGAAAACACTAATATAGAATTCGTTCCCTTGGAAACAAAAGAATACTTACTGTTTCTGGGGAGAAAAAAACATATTTACTGTAGAATTTTCACAAAGCTATGGTACCAAGATGTAATTCTGACAACATAATCACAAATAATACTGGTTAGAAATAAATGGAAGTAGAGACACAGAGATAATTTATCCCTTTAAAGGCACTTGCATAGATTTGACTGGACAGGTCAGAATACAAAAATTACATATGAAATAATAAAATGATAGAGAGCAAAGAAACATAAGTCACTGTTTTATTAACAGGGGCTGAGGACTGTAATGGTGAGAGCCTGGCTCCTCATCCTTTAAGAAAACACATTGCCAGGGAGGGGAAGGGAGCAACATGATCAGATATTGAGGGTGGGGGAGCTGAAGCCCTGAGGGCCAGCAGAATGAATGGAAACAGGCAACCTTGAGAGGTAGGAAGTAGGAGGACCCTCCAGAACATACTACAGACCTGGTGAAAGACTCTCAGGACTCAAAGGGAGGGACCTTGGATGAAATGCTCTACAGTGGGGAGGGGGAACTTGTAGAGTCCACCTCCAATAGAAAAACAAGACATCAAGTGGAAGGATGGGGTTGCTATTTCAGAGTCAAAAGTTCTGGCCCAGAATTGTTCCTGTCTGAAAGAGCTGCAGGGAGAAGAAGAAGAAGAAGAAGAAGAAGAAGAAGAAGAAGAAGAAGAAGAAGAAGAAGAGCCTGAGGGAAAGGAGGTCCAGCGATGGGCCCCAATTGGGATCCTACTCAAGGGGAGGCCTCCAGACCTGACACTGTTATTGATGCAATGGTGTGCTTGCAGACAGGAGCCTAGCATGGCTGCCCTCCAAGAGAAGCCCAACAAGCAGCTGACTCAGATGCAGATACTGGCTTCCAACCAATGCACAGAAGCCGGGGACCCCTGTGGTTGAATTGCAGAAAAACTAGAAGAAGCTGAGGAAGAAGGCAACCCCATAGAAAGACCAGCAGTCTCAACTGACCTGGACCCCCAAGATCTCTTAGATGCTGAGCCACCAACCAGGCAGCATACACCAGCTGATATGAGGCCCCCAACACATATACAGCAGAGGACTGCTGAGTTTGGCCTCAGTGGGACAAGATGCACCTAACCCTTGAGAGAGAACTGAAGCTGCAGAGAGTCGGGAGGTCTGGTGGAGTGGGGATGAGGAAGGAGACATCTTCTTGGAGATGGGGGGAGGAGGTATGGGATGGGGAGTGAGGAAGCAGACTGGGAGGGAGGATGAAGACTGGACCGCCAAAAAGAATTAAAGAATAAGAAAAAAAAGAGGGCTGGAGAGATGGCTCAGCAGTTAAGAGCACTGACTGCTCTTCCGAAGGCCCTCCATTCTAATCCCAGCAACCACATGGTGGCTCACAACCTCCATAATGAGATCTGATGCCCTCTTCTGGGTGTCTGAAGACAGCTACAGTGTACTTACATATAATAAATAAATAAATCTTAAGAAGAAGAAGAAGAAGAAGAAGAAGAAGAAGAAGAAGAAGAAGAAGAAGAAGAAGAAGAAGAAGAAGAAGAAAGAAACATGTGGCTAGTAAAAGGACTTTACACTTCGTTGTGGTTATCAAAAAAGCAAAAAAGAAACAAGAATGATTCTAAAACACATGATTTAAAGAATGTCATAAACTTTACATTAAGCAAACAGTGATTAAGCATAAGCCTGAGTTTCTTCATGTCAAACTAGAGAAACTTACAAAACTAAAAAGCAGAATCCTATAACTTTGACTTCGATCCAACAGAGGTGTGAGACTTAGGACAATAATATTGAACTATGTAGCATTCTAAGGGTTTGAGATTTTTTGTTTTTTGTTTTGGTTTTTGGATTTTTTTATTTTATTTTTTATTTTTTATTTTTATTTATTTATTTATTTATTTTTGGTTTTTCGAGACAGGGTTTCCCTGTATAGCCCTGGCTGTCCTGGAACTCACTTTGTAGACCAGGCTGGCCTCGTCGAACTCAGAAATCCGCCTGCCTCTGCCTCCCGAGTGCTGGGATTAAAGGCGTGCGCCACCACACCCGGCGCTGGATTTTATAGATATTATTAGTGTGGGTGCCCTGGGGAAGGGCGTGGAGTATGTGAATCACCACTGGAAGGAAGGCAGAAGCATCAGCTTCCCAGACAGTCCTAGGCCTCCTGACACAGGTGCTGAGGATTGAACCTTGGTGTTCTGCAAGAGCCTAACCACTGAGCTTCTCTCCAGCACCCGATGCTTGTCTTAACCTCTAAAATAAAACAAACAAATCTGGTGGCCTCGAGTTCCAGCTTGTTTTAAAAAAATATAGGACCTCACATTAAAAAATTTGAGAGATATTAAATCAACAACCATACACCTCAAGGTTCTCAAAAAACACAACAAGCAGACAGTTCCAATTCCATAAGATGGTAGTAAATATTAACTAATTGGAAAAATTCATAGGAAGAGTTAGTTCTTTTTGGGGGGTGGATAGAAATACTGAAAAACCTTTAGCAAATCTGACAGAAAGAAAGAAGACACAAATTAACAAAATTAGAAATCCATAGAGTGTCATTACCCTTTTGAGAGTGGCCAACCAATGAATGGCCCAACTTGAGGCTCATGGCACAAGAGGGAGCCCATGGCTGACAGTCTGGATGGCTAGAAACAATAGTCTGGATAAGCCCATAGCCCTAGGATAAAACCAAACATAACTGGGTGAAGAAGAAAAAGAGAGAGAGAAAGGAAGAAGAAGCGCTCTCCCTATCTATTCAATATAGTACTTGAAATTCTAGCCACAGCAATTAGACAACAAAAAGGATGTCAAAGGGATACAAATTGGAAAGGAAGAAGTCAAGATGTCACTATTTGCAGATGATATGATAGTATACTTAAGTGACCTCAAGAATTCCACCAGAGAACTGCTAAAGCTGATAAACAGCTTCATCAAAGTAGCTGGATATAAAATTAACTCAAACAAATCAGGATCCTTCCTATACTCAAAGGATAAACTGACTGAGAAAGAAATTAGGGAAAGGGTACCCTTCACAATAGTCACAAACAATATAAAATATTTTGGTATGACTTTAACCAAGAGAAAGATCTGTATAACGAGAACTTCCAGTCTCTGAAGAAAGAAATCAAAGAAGATCTAAGAAGATGAAAAGATCTCCCATGCTCATGGANNAGCAGGATTAATATAGTAAAAACAGCCATCTTGCCAAAAGCAATCTACAGATTCAATGCAATCNCCATCAAAATTCCAACTCAGTTGTTCATAGAGTTAGAAAGAGCAATTCTCAAATTCATTTGCAATAATAAAAACCAATTCTCAACAATAAAAGAACCTCTGGGGGAATCACCATTCCTGACCTGAAGCTGTACTACAGAGCAATTCTGATAAAACTGCATGGTACTGGTACAGTGACAGGCAGGTGGATCAATGGAATAGAATTGAAGACCCAGAAATGAAGCCACACACCTATGGTCACTTGATCTTTGACAACAGAGCTAAAACCATCCAGTGGAAAGAAGACAGCATTTTCAACAAATGGTGCTGGTTCAACCGGCAATCAACATGTAGAAGAATGCAAATTGATCCATTTTTATCTCCCTGTACAAAGCTCAAATTGCGGCCTCTTGTGAGGCTATGCCAGTGCCTGGTAAACACCGAAATGGATGCTCACAGCCAGCTACTGGATGGAACACAGGGTCCCCAATGGAGGAACTAGAGAAAGTACCCAAGTACCTGAAGGGGGCTGCAACCCTGTAGGTGGAACAACAACAGGAACTAACCAGTACCCCCGGGGTTTGTGTTTCTAGCTGCATATGTAGCAGAAGATGACCTAATCGGCCATCAGTGGGAATAGAGGCTCCTTGGTCTTCCAATCTCTATATGACCTAGCACAAGGCAAGGCCTGGGCCAAGTAGTGGGAGTGGGTGGGTAGGGGAACAGAGGTGGCTGGAGGGGTATGGGAAACTTTCGGGANAGCATTTGAAATGTAAATAAAGAAAATAATAATAATAAAAAAAAAGAAAATCGGTTAACCTTTTCACTATTTTGTTCAATAAAATGAATTAATGTATCATCAAAAAAAAAAAAAAAAAAAAAAAAAAAAAAAAAAAAAACAAAGCTCAAGTCCAAATAGATCAAGGACTGCCACAAAAAAACCAGATTCACTGAATCTAATAGAAGAGAAAATGGGAAAAGCTCTGAACACATGGGCATAGGGGAAATTTTCCTGAACAGAACACCAATAGCTTATGCTCTAAGATCAAGAATTCACAAATGGGACCTCATAAAATTGCAAAGCTTCTATAAGGCAAAGGACACTGCCAATAGGACAAAAAGACCTGAGGGAGTTTGATAGCCCAGTGTAGTGGAATGCTAGGGCTGGTAGGCAGAAGTGAGTGAGTGAGTCAGTGGAGGACCACCCTCATAGAGGCAGGAGGAGTGGGCACAGGATAGGGAGTTTCTGGAGGGGAGACCTGGAAAGGGGTTAACATTTGAAATGTAAATAAAGAAAATATCCAGTAAAAGAAAAAAGGAATATATTGTAATGAGAATAAAATGGTGAGCCACAAAAACAAAAGAACAAAAAAAGAAGAGGAGGACAAAGAAGAAATCATTGAAGCAGTTACTGGTGATATTCTGCTATAATCATAGCTTGGAGCCTAGTGTAATCACTACAAAAAGGTGTCATTACAGCATATTCGAATGAAATATAGGATATTTCTATGTATTACAATGAAACTTATGCTCTAAAAACCTGGATAACCCAAAATAAATAAAATTCCTAAATGCATATTAAAGCCAGGAGATATAAATAAGCAGACCCATTACAAGCAATGTGATAGAATTGTAACCATGTCTCCTCTTACAGAAAAGCTCAGGACTGGATGGACCCATCCAGTTGAATTCTATAAAAGTTCAAGAAAGATCTCATATCAATTCTTGCTAACTAACTAGTTGACAAAATTAAAAGAAAAGGAACACTAGAAAATTCATTCTCTGAAGCCAATATTATTCTCATCCCCAAACCAGGTAACAACAGAGCAAAGAAAGAAAACTGCACGTCATGGTCTTTGATTAACCTAACTGTAAAATTTATTAGCAAAATACTTGCAAAACAAATCCAGGAACAAATTAAAACATATATTATCACGAAGTAGGATTCATCCCAGAAAAGTCAGTGTTCACCTAACCTGTGTAAACAAAACGCATAATACACCATATAAACAAACATAAGGAGAGAAACCTCATAATTACCTTAATTAATGCGGAAAAGACACAGAATATGTTCAATATGCCTCCTTGATGAAGGTTGTGTACTAGCTCATTTTGCATGTCAACTTGACACAAGCTGGGGTTATCGCAGAGAAAGGATCTTCCCTTGAGGAAATGCCTCCATGAGATCCAGCTGTAAGGTATTTTCTCAGTAAGTGATCAAGGATGGGAGGGCCCATTGTGGGTGGTGCCATCCCTGAACTGGTAGTCTTGGGTTCTGTAAGAGAGCAGGCTGAGCAAGCCAGGGGAAGCAAGCCAATAAGCAGCACCCTCCATGGCCTCTGCATCAGCTCCTGCCTCCTGATCTGCTTGAGTTCCAGTCCTGACTTCCTTTGATGATGAACAGCAACATGGAAATGTAGGCTGAATAAACCCTTTCCTCCTCAACTTGCTTTTTGGTCATGGTGTTTGTGCAAGAATAGAAACACTGACTAAGACAGGTTGTAATGGCTGGAGGCATGTCAATACTCTACCTCAAATTATATGGCAAATTACACTACAAAGATATGGTGAAAAGAGCCTGTCGTAAAAACAGACAGGTAGACCAAAACAATATAATAGAAGGCCTGTTCCCCCCCCCCCAAAAAAAATAAACCTCTAAAACCACACCCACCAAATTCTTAACTAATGAGACAAAACACCCTTTAGGGAAAAGACAGCCTATTAAATAAATGGTGCTGGGAAAATCTGGTTATTACCTTTAGAGGAGTGAGATTAGGTCCATAACTTTAATCTTGTACAAAAAAATCAAATAGAAATATGTCAAAGATCTTAATGCACAACAATGATAATTAAAGGAAAAGAGACCACAAATTTAAGAGGGAGTGCAGTGGGGAGGGGAGAAGTTAAAAGGAACAGAGAGATGGGAAAATAAGATAAATATATTTTGATTTTTGATAATTGTGAGAAAAAATACACTGGGAGTCAATGACTTTCTCAGCAGAACATCAATGGCACAGCAACTAGCCCCAAGCATCAGCAGATGTAAAACAGGTTTCTGCACAGCAAGTGAAGCTATATCATCAGAGTACAGTGACAGCCCACAGAAGGGGAGGCGCTCTTTGCCAGCTACACTTCACAAGACAAATAGCCACACTTCCAAGAACTGCAGAAATTAAACACAGAGGAAATAAAACTACTGCCAATAAATAGCTAATAACAGTTTGCATGTTGGTTTGAAGAAAGAAACAGAAATAGCCAATAGCTACTTCTTTCAGTGTTCAATATCACTAGCAACACCAGGAATGTAAATTAAAGCTACTTTGAGATACCACCGAATGGCTGCCAACAAGAAACCTAAAAACAAAAGTTGATTAAGACATGAAGAAAGAGGACCCTTACTCAGTGCTGATGGAGTTCAGATGAATACACCAATTCTGGAAATGAGTTTGGGGTTCTCAAAATTTTAAACTATAACTACCATATGCCCAAGTTATTACAGTACTGGACATATACCTGAAGAACCCCACAGAGATATGTAAGCCCATGTGTACTTTATTCACTAGTTCCCCATCAGCAGATTAATAGATAATGCAAACCTGGTGCTTATAAAAATGAAAAAATATTCAACTCTAAAAAAATGAAATCTCAAAATTTACAGGAAAATAGACATATAATGCATAATATTAAGTGAGGTCCCCAATCTCAGTAAAGAAAAAGGCCACATGTTCCCCCATATGTGAATCCTGGTCTATAACATATTCATATATGTATGTAAGCAATGAATGTGAGAGTACTGTATAACATTTACAAAGGAGGACAAGAAAAGGTAATGCAAAAAACATAAAATGCACATTGAGTTCACACACAAAGTAAACTTCATGTGGATCCTTTGAATAATCTCTCAAGAGACCTGAATTTTAAATTATTTTTGTCATTTGAATATTTCTGTCGACTAGTTCTTTGTAAGCACCTCAGAATTTAATGCATTTTACTCCTAAACATGGATTTAGATAGCCAAATACTGAAGTGTGAGGATTGTTAGACATATGTTTAAAATAATCATAATTTTAAAACTTCTTAAAATTCCTCACAGTCTTAAAACACAGCATACCAGGAGTTTGAAAACCCTAAAATAATTGTTTTATGTCCTTGAATGTTATAATTCTATATGTACCATTGTTACTGAAAAAGATGTGCTTAAAAATAAATAAAAAGCGTCATAAACAAAACACAAGAAAACCAAGAAGGATGACCATCGT
>NC_034611.1:32494622-32528696 GCF_900095145.1 Mus pahari | reverse complement strand
CTCCTCCTTTTCCTCCTCCTCCTCCTCTTCCTCCTCCTCCTCCTCCTCTTCCTCCTCCTCTTCCTCCTCCTCCTCTTTTTCTTCCTCTTCTTTCTCCTTCTCTACCTTTTCCTCCTCTACCTTTTCCTCTTCTTCTTCCTCTTTCTTCTCTTCTTCCCCTTCTTCCTCCTCCTCAATACAGCTTTGAGGGGAGGCAATTGATAGATCCTTACCATTTAGACTCTTCATGTAGTATCTGACTGTGGGTCTCTGCATCTGTTTCCGTCTGCTGCCAAAGGAAGCCTCTCTGATGATGACTGCATAAGGTAGTGATCTATGACTATAGAAGAATTTAGTAGTGTTTAGTTTCATCCAAGGTCTCTAGGCAATCTAGTCTCTACTTCTTGGTTACTCAAGCATGTGTGGAGGGGGCATTGAGTCAAATTAGACATTGGTTGACTACTCCCATAAGTTCTGTACCACAATTGCTCTAGCATTTTTTTTTTTATCGGTTATTTCGTTAATTTACATTTCAAGTGTTGACCCTTTCCCGGTTTCCCCTCCACAAACCTCTTATCACATCCCCATCCCCTGCTTCTATGAGCATGCTCACCCACCCACCCACTCCCCCCACACCGCCTTAGCATCTCCCTCCACAGGACCCATTGATGCCATATAAGACAATCTTCTGCTATATATGCAGGTGGAGCCCTGCGTCCCTCCATGGGTTTGTGGTTTAGTCCCTGGGAGCTCTGAGGGGTCTGGTTAGTTGATATTGTTGTTTTTCCCATGGGGTTACAATTCCCTTCAGTTCCTTCAGTCCTTCCCCTAGCTTTTCCACTGGAGTCCCCAAGCTCAATCCAACAGTTGGCTGAAAGTATCCACATCTGTATTGGTCAGTCTCTGACAGAGCATCTCAGGGGACAGCTACAACAGGCTCCTGTCAGCAAGCATTTCTTGGCATCAGCATTAGTAAGTGGTATAGATGGGTCCTCAGGTAGAACTATTTCCAGTTTTCTGAGAAAATGCCAGATTATTTTCCAGAGTGGTTGTATCAGCTTGCAATCCCACCAGCAATGGAGGAGTGTTCCTTTTTCTCCAAGTCCTCACCAGCACCTACTGTCACCTGAGGTTTTGATCTTAGCCATTCTGACTGGTGTGAGATGGAATCTCAGGGTTGTTTTGATTTGCATTTCCCTGATGACTATGGGTGTTGAACATTTTTTTGTTTTGTTTTAGGTGCTTCTCGGCCATTCCAGGTTCCTCAGTTGAGAATTCTTTATTTAGTTCTGTACCCCACTTTTGATATAGCGTTATTTGATTCTCTGGAGCCTAACTTCTTGAGTTCTTGTTATATATTGGATATTAGCCCTCTCTATCAGATGTAGGGTTAGTACAGATCTTTTCCCAATCTATAGGTTGCTATTTTATCCTGTTGACAGTATCCTTTGTGTTACAGAAGCTATTCTTTTCTTTTTATTAGATATTTTCTTTATTTACATTTCAAATGCTATCCCGAAAGTTCCCTATACCCTCCCCCCCACCCCTGCTCCCCTACCCTCCTACTCCCAAGTCTTGGCCCTGGCCTTCCCCTGTGCTGGGTCATATAAAGTTTGCAAGACCAAGGAGCCTCTCTTCCCAATGATTGCCATCCCATCATCAACCACCAAACCCTGATACTAATGCACATGCCAGCAAGATTCTGCTGAAGGGACCCTGATATAGCGGCCTCTTATGCGACTATGCCAGGGCCTAGCAAACACAGAAGTGGATGCTCACAGTCAGCTATTGGATGGAACACAGAAGCTTTTCAATTTTATGAAATCCCATTTGTCAATAGCTGATCTTAGAGCCTGAGCCATGGGTGTTCTATTCAGGAAATTTTCCCTTGTGCTGATGTGTTCAAGGCTCTTTCCCACTTTCTCAATTATTAGATTCAGTGTATCTGGTTTTATGTGGAGGTCCTTGATCCACTTGGACTTAAGCTTTGTACAAGGAGATAAGAGTTCATCAATTTGCATTCTTCTACATGCCCACTGCCATTTGAGCCAGCACTATTTGTTGAATATGCTGCCTTTTTTTCAACTGTATGGTTCTGGCTTCTTCAAATCTCTGAAGAAAGAAATCAAAGAAGACCTCAGAAGATGGAAAGATCTCCCATGCCCATGGATAGGCAGGGTTAACATAGTCAAAATGGCTGTCTTAGTAAAAGCAATCTACAGATTCAATGCAATCCCTATAAATATTCCAACCCAATTCTTCACAGAAATAAAAAGAGCAATTCTCAAATTCATCTGGAATAACAGAAACCTGGGATAGCAAAAACTATTCTCATCAATAAGAGACCTTTTGGTAGTACTATGTACAGTTTTCTGAGTAACCACCAGACTGATTTCCAGAGCGGTTGTACCAGTTTATAATCCCACCAGCAGTGGAGGAGTGTTCCTGAGGACCCAACTATATCATTCCTGTGCACATACCCAGAAAATGATCCAAAATGTAATAATGACACATGCTCTACTATGTTCATAGCAGCCTTATTTATAATATCCAAAACTGGAAACAACTCAGATGTCCCTCAACAGAGGAATGGATACAGAAAATGTGGTACGTTTACACAATGGAACACAATGGAATACTACTTAGCTATTAAAAACAATGACTTCATGAAATTTACAGGCAAATGGGTGGATCTAGAAAATATCATCTTGAGTGAGGTAACTCAGTCACAAAAGATCACACATGGAATGTACTCACTGATAAGTGGATATTAGGCAAAGAGCACGGAATACCCAAGATACAACTCACAGACCACATGAAGCTCAAGAGGAAGGAAGGCCAAAAAGTGGATGCTTCAGCTCTACTTAGAAGGGGGGAATAACATAATCAAAGGAAGTAGAGGGTTGGAGGGATTTGGGAGGAAGAGAAGAGGGAGAGGGGGAAAAAGAGGGGAAGAATCATGTATGGAAGGAGATGGAGGAGATGTACAGAGGGTCGGGAAATTGAACAGAGGTGTGTAGCAATGGGGGATGGGGAACTGGGGGTAGCCACCAGAAAGTCCCAGATGCCAGGAAAGCAAGAAGCTCCCAGGACCCAACAGGGATGAGATTAGCTAAAATGCCCAACAAATGAAAGGGGGAACCTGTAGAGACTAAAAGGGAATTTAAATTTAAAAATTGAAATTGTAAATTAAAAGCCAAAAGTATAATATGAGACAAATAGAGCAGCATTAGGAACTTGAAGGCCTAGAGCAGATCCAGGCATGCTCAGGCAGACAAACCCATAGGCCCTTTGTGGTAAACAAGTCCTGGCAGGCCTTGAAGGCCAGGAGCTGGAACTCTTAGAAAAACAAGGACCTGTATGTCCAGGCAAACCTCTTGTTAAGGTATTCCTGAGGTCAAGTTGACTGGGAATGGCAATAAAATAGAGAAAAAATACAAAAACTGGTCTGAGCTATTTTGACTGATTCATCGGCCATCTGGTGGCCACACAAGCAACTATCCCAGACCACCCGGAATTGCTGATGCTTCAATGTACATGTACTATCCTACTGACCTGTAACTATATGGTTGTTTAAATGAACCAATTGTGTGCAGCCGCACCAACTTCTCCCAACCCCTGACCCTTTTCTTATAAAAACCCCTAGCTTTTGAGCCTCGTGGTTGATTCCTCTGTTTCCTGCGTGAGTTAAGTATCGGCCCAGAGCTCCGCCATTAAACTGCCTCGTGCTTTTGCAACAAGAAGGTCTCTTGTGTTTATTTGGGACACTCTGACTCCTGTGACCTGAGGGGGGTCCCCGAGAGGGGGTCCTACAAGACCATATCCAGAGGTTAGACAAGGCCTGTAGTTGGGGTATGGGGCCACCTACTCATCTCCAAATTCTTAACCCAGAAGGACTCCAGTCTAAGTACAGAGACAAAATGTGGAGCAGAGACTGAAGGAAAGGCCATCCAGAGTCTGCCCCACCTGGGGATCCATCCCATACACAGTTATCAAAGCCAGACATTATTGCTGATGCCAAGAAGTGCTTGCTGACAAGAGTGTGATACAGCTGTCTCCTGAGAGGCTCTGCTGGAGCCTGACAAATACAGAGGTAGAAGCTCAACACCAACTATTGGGCTGAGTACTGGGTTCCCCAATGGAGGAGTAGGAGAAAGGACTGAAGGAGCTGAAGGGGTTTGCAACCCCACTGGAAGAACAACAATATTAACCAACCAGATTCCCCCAGAGTTCCCAGGGACTAAACCACCAACCATACACATGGATGGCTCCATGTGTATATGTAGCAGAGAATGGCATTGTCTGCATCAATAGGAGGAGAAGATCTTGGTCCTGTGAAAGCTGGATTTCCCAGTGTAGGGAAATGCCCTGGCCGGGAGGTGGGAGTGGGTGGGTGGGAGGGGGAGCATCCTCATAGAAGCAGGGAAATGATAGGATAGAGGGTTTCTTGGGGGGGGGATGGGAGAAGGGAGTTCCAGAGGGGAAACAGGGAAAGGGGATAATATTTGAAGTGTAAATACATAAAATATCCAATGAAAAAGGAAAAAGAAAAGAAAAGAAAGAAATTCTCCTTTGAGAACTCTTGAGCCATGTCTGCACACTATTCCAACAAGGCCACACCTCCAAATAGTGTCACTCCCTGGGCCAAGCGTATACAAATCACCACAACAACCACATACTTTATATCTTATAGCACTAGAAGAAAGGATATCCAACGCTTAATCTTGGATAATATATGTTAAGTGTTTGATATAATGTAAATGTTATCTATGTAAGCATATGTTCAAGCATCACAGTGTTTCATTGGGTCCTGTAATTTGTTTTTATGTCACAAGACAACTTCTAAATGATTCCAAGAATGTGTAATAAATCCTGTACACATTGTCGCTAAAGAGATCAACTATCCTCAGACTGTCTACATGTCAACATTAACAAGGTGTTTGTACAGCCACAGACAGCTCTCATAAAATTTTGTAAAGAATGGAACGTCAACTCCCCAAATCCATACAAGTTCGTTCTTCCAAAGACTCTCCTACCCTTTAGAAAAGAGCTGCTTAGTGTTTGCTCTGTTTAAAGTTCGTCTGTAATATCATATATAGGTCGAAAGTGACCCCTCCCTCCCTCACTCCCTCAAAAGCACTGAAAATCATTCGTGGGAAGGTGCCTGGAGGTTAAAACGCTCTCTGTGCAAGCATTACAGACTTGAATTCAGAGCCCAGGCTCATCTTGAAACCTGGGTATGATGATCAACCTGCCTGGGCGGGGGAGCCAGGAGGAGCCTCAGGGGCTTGCTGGCCACTAAATCTACTTGATATGAGGCTGGCCAACCTTTCTGAGAGACTCTGCTTCAAAGGATAACGTGGAATGCCTATCTTTATCATGGAGTTCTCTACATTTTAATCCAAGCTAGGCACTTCAGAAGCCAAATGGATTTATCTACTGGTGTTATGTAGTGTTATATAGACTAATATATTTACATAGGAAAGAAGTAAAATATTCTTTACTAAGTACAGTCAGGCTTCTGATTTCCCCACTGATTAAGATTCGGGAAAGTGATGTGTGTCAATAAACAATGGCAACAGTTATCTTGTGAAAGAAGTACAATGCTTTCTGTTTCACTCCCAGCAGTGATCATTCCTTTGTCCGATTAAATAATAATAATAATAATAACAATAAGCTTTAGAACACATGAACTCAATTCCATGGTGTTTGCTATATCCAAATAGATTCATTTTGGAAGAACAAAATTCAAACTGATGCAGTAGTGTGGAACAAGTTTCTCTAAAACTGACTTCATTCTTGGCTCAAGTAAAAGCCCCATTCACTTTTTAAAGTGGATTAGTCACGGTTTGTAAGAGTCCCACAAAAGAAGTGTGTCTCGTCCCGCTCAGCAAGGGCGGGAGATCATTTGATGGTTGCTGGATAGAAACAGGAACCTTGCAAAAAGGATTACTGAGTCAGCTTTAGCTTGGCTTTGTCGGTGTTAAGGAAGCGGCTTCCCGCAGGCCACGCCCAGCTGAGGGCGGAGAGCTCGGCCGTCGCGTTTCTGTTCGCGAATTTCCTTGACGCAGGTCTCTTGGCCCTCTGCGCGGCCCGTCCCGGGATGCCTGCGGCCGGCTGAAGGCTGACGTGTCTGCCGTTTTTTTTTTTTCTTCCCCTGAGTCGGGGGCGAGCGGAGCAGTGATGGCGGACGCCTGGGAGGAGATCCGGCGGCTGGCGGCTGACTTCCAGCGGGCGCAGTTTGCAGAGACCACGCAAAGGTGCTGGTTCCCTGCGGTGTGGAGCCGGCCCTGGCCCGGGACGCTGGCCCGCTCCCGCACTGCCTGCCGGGACTCGGTGGGACCCCGGCGCCCGGGCTGCTACGGCTGGCGGTAGAGGCGCTCGCTGCCCGGCCTAGGGCGAGCCTGCAAAGTCCCCAGGGCAGCGCGCAGCAAGTAGTCTGTCCCTCCTCGAAATCCTTTTTACCTGCGGCCAACCGATCTAAGCCAGGGCCACACGATTGCGACCTGTCAGTTGTAGGGACTCCGGGACACCCACTTTTCTACACTCCAGAATTGGGGGAGTGGCCGAATTACCCCCGACTCTGCGCCCGTGATTTTACACATCACATATATAAGGCGAATAGACTTTGTCTCCCTGTAAACGAGTTCTTGTAGTATTTTATTTCACCTGGACCTAAACACAGCAGTCCGTTGATGCTGTTCTATAACATTGAGAGCTGCAGATATGCATACATTCTCACAACAAACAAACAGCAGAACCCAAGAAAACAAAATCTAGTGCAAGATGGCTGTGAGTAGATAACAGTATAGTAACTATAGTTTTGCTAAGTCACATACCCTGTCTGTACACCAACTGTACCAGTAAGGCCAACATACTGTGATTTTTAGGAAAAGTTTGTTTTCAACTGGAATTTTTGATACTTGAAGGCAGGACTAGAAGAGAACATCTGTAGAATCATGATACAGTGGTGTGTGTGAATTAAATAAAGAATTCAAGGGAATGTAAACTTACTCTCGAGTTTTCTTTTTAAATTACTCAACCAATATCATTATACTAATAAAGGACAGATGTTGCAATGTAGACGTTTCTCAAAATTATGCTTTCAAATACTTTTGGGGGGGAAACAAATCAAGTACACTCTTAAACTCCTGGCTTCTCACAGGTTATCAGAGCGGAACTGCATTGAGATTGTGAATAAACTGATCTCTCAGAAACAGCTGGAAGTAGTCCATACACTTGACGGCAAGGAATATATCACTCCAGCTCAAATTAGTAAAGAAATGAGAGACGAGCTACATGTCCGAGGTGGTAAGTAATTCCTCAGTGTTATGCTTTTGTCCTTACCAGATGTTTGAAGGAAATACATTAAAATTAATGTATTTAGGAGGATATAGGATAGGGCATTCTCCTCAATGGCTCCTTCTTTCCTCTGTGTTGGTGTCAGACCTAGGGCACATACTAGGCAAATACTACCCTGAGCTGTAACCCTTCTCAACTGATAACTTGATGATCAGCCTTCATAGGATCATGCAACCTTTGTATGTTCATATGAACATAATCTTAACTATTGCCACTTAACAAATACCATATTTTTGTTGTATTGAATTAAATGTACTATATATGTACATATAATATATGTAATGTATATATATATATATATATGTGTGTGTGTGTATATATATATATATATATATATATATATATATATATATATATATATATCATGACCCAGGGGTGAATACCTAGTTGCCAGTGATCAGGTACTTAATTATAAAGGAGGAATAGAGATTTTGTAAGATTTTAAGATCGCAAATATTAAAGCTGCATTACTAATTAAAAAAAATTGTTAATTGATGGTTACTGTGGCCTGAGGCCCATCATATTATGAAGTGCAGTTAGCACCATCAAATGTAAAATATTGTTTTGCTTTTATATTTTTGAAATTGGAGCAATGTATTGAGCAGATTGAGCAGTTTGATTTAAACAGAAACAACCCGTCACTAGATACCACTTGGGTCTAGCCTTGTTGTTTGTTTCTTTGTTCAGTAGTGCTAATAAAATGTGAGCTGTGATTTGCCATATCTAACAGATTCTCTCTTGCTGATAGACACTCTTTTCAGTTCCGAGCAATGGGGAAATCATCTTAATGTAGCTGCAGGCATTTCCTCTGGTCATTCTAGCTGAGCTGACTTGTGAGAAGAATTGAATTCCATGGATTTCTCCACATTGTGTCTGCTGATGTTCATAATTGGTCTGATGTGATAAACACAGCTTGGAGAACAGTGTTGCCTATGGCTTTAACCATGAAGATTGATTAGCTAGTAATCTGTATCTAAGTCCAGCAGTTACTGAGGTCCTATGCCCTTCGTAGAAGGACTTAGAGCCATCAGCACTAACAGTTGAAGCTATTCATCTGCACTTCCATGTAATTTAAATTCCTCTCTTTTGTTCAAAGGTCGAGTAAACATTGTTGACTTACAACAGGTAAATTTATAAAAATTTTGCTTTGATTTCTTAAAGCTTTCTTAATTTATAAATACTATGGATTTTTTGGGTTCCTTTCTACATGTCTTAGGGTTTGCATTGCTGAAAAGAGGCACCATGACCAAGGCAACTCTTTATTATAAGGGACAGTGTTTAATTGGGGCTGGCTTACAGGTTCAGAGGTTCAGACCATTATCTTCATTGTGGGAAACATGACACCATCCAGGCAGGCATGGAACTGGAGGAGCTGAGAGGTCTGCATCTTTGTTCTGAAGGCAAACAGGAGAAGACTGGCATCCTCAGACAGCTAGGAGGAAGCTCTTTTCTTACCCCTACTGTAACACAGTACCTCTAACACACACACACACATACACACACACACACAGATTGTTTTATTTTGTGTCCCTGTCTCACTTTGCCTAGAACTGGCTATATAGACCACACTGGTCTTAGACTCGTAGTTGTTCTCCTGCGTGATGGCATTACAGGTGTTTGCTGTGATACTCAGCTACCAGTATTTTATAGAGTAATTTCAAATTTATCTAAGTGATATGTAAAGGGTGTATAAATAATATATAAATGTATATAAAATATATAAAAGTATAATTTTTAATCTCAATGTATGATCTCAAATTTTAAAACTAGTAGAAATTTTTTGTAATTTCTGTTTAATTCTAGGTTATTAATGTGGACCTGACTCATATTGAGAATAGAGTCAGTGATATTATTAAATCAGAGAAGCACGTGCAGATAGTACTGGGACAACTGATTGATGAGTAAGTATAACATTGAAGCATTCTCCCTCCTTCTGTCAGATGCTCCAGGCCAGGCGTGGCCAGCTCAGCTTCATGTTTAGAGCTCATGTAGTAGAGACATTTATTATAAAAACCATTCTTTTTTAAAAGTAAGTGCTAATTATGGGGAATACATATTTTTAAATAATATAAATTTTGATCTTTTTCCTATTAAAGCAATATCAAATTTTAACTTATTTATTGTGAATCAGCTGCACTCAAAATAATGTTCTAAAACTGATGTGAAATGGCTATAAAATTTCTATTGTCATAAGAAAAAAACTGCCATTTGATTGCCCTTACATTAATTATATCTATGAGCACAAAATAAGGCATAGATCTGAGCAACAGGTGATGCTCTTTCACATCCATTACTTGGGGGCCTGCAGTGCTCCAGCAGGAAAGCATTAAAGGGGAAGATATAGAAGGGAAACATGTTTCATTTAAAAACAAAACCAGAAAAACGTTTTTTTCAATATTAGGAACTATCTGGATCGGTTATCAGAAGAGGTGAATGATAAATTGCAAGAAAGTGGTCAAGTAACCGTCTCAGAACTGTGTAAAACCTATGACCTTCCTGGGGATTTTCTGACACAGGTACTGGTTTTTCTTAATAATGGAAAGACTTTTAAAGAATCGGAGTAGGGGTCAGGACCAGGTGGTTTTACATAAGGTTCAAGTGGCTCTGAGGGACTATTCAAATAATACAGTTATCCCAAGCCCAGGGCTACCACTGTCCTAAGAGTAGGATAAGTTCTGAGACTGTTGTGTGTGGATTTGCTCAATACTTAGGATAGCTGCTGTTATAACCTAGCCAGGATATATACAGTTGTAGTATTATAACATAGAGGGGGCAAAGATTAGCGATGCTGCTCAATATTTTGCAATGTAAAACAGCTTCAGCAAAGAATTCTCTTATCAGAATGTCAGTAGAACCGTTCTTTTTGGTGCCATATTTTTCCTCCACTGAGCTGTGGCTATATCTCAAGAACAAAAAAATCTCACATATTCTCTCTTTAGGTATTTATGCTGATACTAAATTCTGATATCATGACTATAGTGCAATAACAGTGTTACCTAAAAACGGAAGCTATATGTTATCCTTTTTTAGAAGTAGTTTGTTATCTCACAGTCATAGATATCCATGTGGTACAGTGGGAAACTCGTAGGCTTTCGTGTCACATACAACTGGATTTGAATTCTGTCAACGTGGCTTCTTAGTTACCTGAGGTTAAGAAAGGTGTTTCATCTGTATGCTGTTTCTAGTGCTGCATCTTTTGAGAAGGAATAACCATGCCCTTTGCATAAACATCAGGAGCAGCACTCTAGGAATAGTAGTTTGTTTTTAATTTACTGAAATAAGAAAACACCCAAATCTCATTCTGACATACTGTCTTAGTTACTATACCATTGCTGTGAATAGACACCATGACCAAAGCCACCCTTATAACAGAAAAGCATTTAACTGGGGACTAACAGTTTCAGAGAATCAGTCCATCGTCATCATGGCAGCAGGCATGCAGGCAGGCACAGGACTGAGAGCTTCCTTGATTATCTACAGGTAGGCAGTCAGAGAGAGAGAGACATTGCCTTGGCTTGGGCTTTTGAATTCTCTAAGCCTACCCCACAGTAACAGACCTCCTCCAACAAAGCCACACCTCCTAATCCTTCCCAAACAGTTCCTTTAACTGGGGACCAAGCATTCAAACACAGGAGCCTGTAGGGGCCATTCTCGTTCAAGCAACCACAACTACCTTTCACCTTAAGGAAATCTAAACTTTAGATAGATTTACCAAATCATAATTACATGAGACCGATGTGTAGTATAGATTTATTCACTCACCTATATTAATAGAATAAGCTTTCCAGGTGGTATTTAAAACACAATTCAGAAAATATAAATATCTATCTATTAAAGGTCTGTCCTATTTTTACCTGAATTACTATAAAATCATAGAAAGTCAAGCTTAAAAAAAATATAAGGATTACTTATATTTTTAAGGATTCTTCTGTAACTTTGTTTCTAGACACTAAGGAGTTTCCAGTTTTATGTTCCTCAAAGCTTATTATATTTTTCTTTGTTGTAAATCTATCAAACCAACTTGAATACATCTGCTTTGAGTCAGGGAAGTGGAGTATGAAATGTGTCTAGACCTATTTCACATGGACTTGTTCAGATCCCGTATCACTGAGAAGAAAAAATACTATCTCGAATTTGAAAGCTGGTCAAGAAACCAGATAATCTGCCAGTTTAAATCAGGAAAAAGTCGTGTTACTCTTAGAGAATATAATTTTTAAGGACTTACGTTTCCCTTAGTTGCAAAATCATGGAGTAACATTTATTCGTATATCCTTTACCCAAAAGTCCAAATAGAGTCCTTTCTAAGAGCAGTCAATCATTTTTATTTTCTTTTTGAAATAAGTATTGTAAGCAAGGGCTGTTATTGTGGTTAAACCTTTATCAATTAACTAATAATAATAATTATTATTATTATAGCTAATCCTTTAATAATCTGGTATGTTTCCTGACTCTGCAGTGAGACGATGAAGCTTTTCAGATATTAAGCCTTCATTTTAGGTTAGTTATCATGTAATTTGTGCAGTTGAAATTTCTGTCACAGCACATAGCAGGAGTTGAGAAGGATTGCACAAATGCACATTTTCACTTTGTTATTTCAGATTAATAACAGTTGACCTCTTATTCCCAGGCCTTAACTCAGCGACTTGGTCGGATTATCAATGGCCACCTTGACCTTGATAACAGAGGAGTGGTTTTCACGGAGGCCTTTGTCGCTCGCCATAAAGCGCGCGTCCGTGGACTCTTCAGGGCTATCACCCGGTAAACATGTTCCCAAGTGGAGATGGGACTTACACTTTTATTTGACATGATTTACATTTTTTCCTAGCAGCTGAATCTTTTTGAAGCAAAATCTCTTTGAGCATCCCAGCTTTTAAGCAGGTGAAAGGAGAGCTTCTCTGGAGTGGGGCTGTACCAGAGTTCCACCTTCAACCTGTTCCGTACATCCCCCTCCGCTCCCTGCTCCGACAACTTCTGTCCTGCTGGGAAAGCAGTTTAAAATCTGATGCTGACCTCACTGCATACGAATTACCCTGAGGTCATGAAAAGACCATGCAGTTATTAAAGTAGAAGCTTGGGTCCATTGTTATATTACACAGTAGCCTTGAGTTGTGAGGTAGTGAGGTCAGAAGCTTAACTTACTTGGAATTTAGATGGCGCTGTTTTTAGGATTCTTTTCCTACGAGTCTACAGTATTAAGGAATAGCAGTGTTACATTAGACAAGGAGCTAAGTCTGTAGCCTGTTTAGATTTATTTAAATATAGGATTTAGAAAGCCTACATTCTTAATTACCTCCTCACCTTTGCATCAGATTCTGTCGAGTGGCTTTGTGTTCTGTCAGAGTTTGAGAGGTCCAGATTTTCATCTCACATAACTCTCTGGATGTCATCTTCCTCTCCCTCCAGTCTCTGCACTTTTAGACCAGTGTCTGCATTCGCTGTCATCCTCTTACCCCCTGTCCCTCTCAAGCCACTGGTCTGCTTCTATGGCCTACAGTGTCAGTATCACCAACCTAATGTCTATTATCTGTCCTCACTGTCCTTGTTTAACCGCGCACACCTCTCTTAGATGGGGAAGTTGTCGTCATTTAGCAACAGGACGCATTCACTGAACACTGAATACATACAAGGCAAGAGGAGAACCGAAAGGTTTGGAGAGGAAGCTCATAGTCTGGTGGAACAATTTTTTTTTTCTTTTCTTTTTTGTTCTTAAATAATTTGGAACTTATAGATTAGAGAGTTTTTCTATGACCAGTATCAAAGTTGCTTAAATTTTACCACAAATAATTTTATCTGTGTTTCCTACAATATAAAATAGAACTCATAGTCAGAAAATTAACATTGATACACACACTCATCTAGTCTTTGGATTCATTTTGATATGCAGAAGGCTTCAGCACTGCCCTTTCTGGCTGTTTCAGGTTCAGTTCAGAATCACGTATTTCATTTAATTGTTACAAGTTTTTGTTCACCTTTAGTCTGGAACACTTGTTTAGTCTTTTTCTGACTTTCCTGATATCAATATTTTAAAGGTCACAGATCTGGTATTCTTTAAAATGTTAACTTCTCTTGTCTGCTCGCTGTTTGATGGTGCTGTGTCAATATTTACACTGGCCATCATTGACAGGCACACACAGAAGGAACACTTTATTCTTTTAATTAAATCTTAGCAGATGATGCACAGTTAGATTTTTTTCAATTACTGATGAATATGTTATATTTACTTTACAGATATATCTCATAAAATCCTTGTAAAGCTGCTTGCTTTTCTTTGTAAAAACAAACAAACAAACAAACAAGTAGCATGTACAGGGATAAAATTTTAGAACCATGTATCCCATTCCTCCTCAGATTTCCAGTTTGTTTATTTGTTTTGTCACTGGGGACTTAGTGTTCCCTAAATTTGTTATTTGGCTTTAGGTTGATATAAATTACATTTTCAGATCACCATTGATTTTACTAAAAGATGGCCCTCAGACTGGCTTTGACCTTCTGGCATTCCTCTGTGGTATACTTTTTTACAGATAACGGAAAAATGTTTAGGTTCAGCTCATAGTTCCCTGTCTAGCCATTTCTCCAAGGCCACCCGATTCTTCTTTTGGAGCACATCTGGGTACTTAGATGCTTCTCACACAATTTGAGTCTAACTGTTCCTTGGCCCTTTTGGTAAAGAGGAGAGGACACACTGACACAGATATGTGCACGTTGTGTGGATTTAATTGTAAACATATATAGAAAAACCATGTTTTCAAGTTGATAGCTCCAATTCAAACAAATACTAAGCTTCACTTCATTCTTATTTTCTTTTTCTTACTACTTTTTCATTTCCTGTATTTGTAATTCTCTGCTTCAACCATGAGAGACTGAGCATTTATTACCTGTATCATGTTTATTTATCTCATAACTCCCATTATGTACCCGACTTGTTGCTGCGTACTCTCTCTTCCTTGAGTTCTAGTCAGAACCCATATGCAATCACCCTCCAAACACAGGAAGTGTTGGTCTTTAGGGGCTGCAGAACTGGGAAGCTGATTGGTAGCGATAGAGGGAGACAGGTTTGATACTGTTGTGCCCGACAAGTTTCTCATTTAGTTAAAAACTAAAAATACTTTTCTGTTACTATATATGCCCTTTATATTTTGCTGATTCCTGTAGCAAGTGTAAATTTTGTCACGATCAGCAGTTTAGTTTTGTTTTCTCTCATAGTAGCCTTGAGCTACTATGTAGAGATATTGTCAAGCTACAGAGTAAAGCTAATTCTGAACTGAGAAGATATTGCTGAGACCAGTGTCTTCCAGATAGTGCATTCAGTTCACTGTATGTGTGTAATAGCTAGAAACTAAGAAAGT
Source organism: Mus pahari (assembly GCF_900095145.1). Taxonomy (NCBI): domain Eukaryota; kingdom Metazoa; phylum Chordata; class Mammalia; order Rodentia; family Muridae; genus Mus; species Mus pahari. The sequence continues at coordinate 32,514,009 of NC_034611.1, read as the reverse complement.
GCTTCTCTTTTCTGGTCTGAAGCCATTTGCAGCCAAAAGGTTATGTTGGCAGCTGTTATGGGTAGCTAAAGGATCAGGAAGTAAAAACTGGTATGAGTGGGACATGCAAGTGCACTGACCATGTTCTGTTCCAAACTGAAATACAAATTCATTAAACAAAAACCTTAGAAGTTTAGTACATTTGTTGAATACACACAATGACTAATACCTAGGAGTTCCAAGGTGGAGTCCTTTAAGGTGGAGTACTTTAAGGATGGAGTCCTTTAAGGTGGAGTCCTTTAAGGTGGAGTCCTTTAAGGTGGAGCCCTTTAAGGTGGAGTCCTTTAAGGTGGAGTCCTTTAAGGTGGAGCCCTTTAAGGTGGAGTCCTTTAAGGTGGAGCCCTTTAAGGATAGAGTCCTTTAAGCTGGAGTCCTTTAAGGTGGAGCCCTTTAAGGTGGAGTCCTTTAAGGTGGAGCCCTTTAAGGTGGACTGTTTTATGTTTTTGTAGCAGGAGGAAAAAACACACACAGAATAACTTGTAAGAAGGTTATGATGATTGCTGTAAGATAAACAGAGATGACACATTTCACAGCATACTGGGACCTAATTCAAACAATTTAATAAAGCAAACTGATCTACATGAAATTTTGTTAAATAATTTAGTCAAAATTCTCCAAACACAGGAGGAGCTTTAAGTATTTCATTCATTTTTAAAAATAAGTGTTTCTATTTTTACCAAGTTTCTTAAATGATTTAAAAGAAAATAAAGTTGTGGCTTTCTAAATAATCAATAAGGCATTAATAAGCTGGAATTAAAGGACTTTGAGTATACATAAAAATAAAAGCTAATTGAAGAACAGGGATGATGGCTTACAGTAAATAGAAACAAAATGTTACTTTAAAACTATAGGCAGTGAGTAGTAGGTGCAGGCCTGTGGAGATGGCTCCGTTGGCGAAGTGCATTCTTTGCAAGTATGCAAACCTGAGTGGAGCCTCAGCAGGCCTTAAAGCAAAGCGTGGAGGCACACGTGTGTGACCCAAGTACTATAGGGTGGAGACAGGCAGATCCTGAGAGCTCTTACTCATTTTAATCATATACATTGTATACTAAATTAGTTTCAAATTTTTTCTTTTAATTTCCCATAAAGGCCTACAGCAGTGAACTCTCTGGTTTCAAAATATGGATTTCAGGAACAGCTCCTTTACTGTGAGTTTTGTTTACGTTTGTATTACTTTGGTTGTGGGTGTAATGCAGTAATAGAGTGTGTTCTGAGAATTTACAGGTACCTGGCTTTCTTCTGAACCAGGGATGAGAGAAAGGTTATTTTTATTTTATTTTGTTTTTTGAAGACAAAAGTAGGACTGGTGAAGAAAAGAGGGAGCTAGAAGTAGGGATCAGAGGTGAAGAAAAGAGGGAGCTAGAAGTAGGGATCAGAGGAAGAGAGGTGGTTTGGCTTGGTTTGGTTTGGTTTGGTTTGGTTTGGTTTGGTTTGGTTTGGTTTGGTCTGGTCGTTCACCCATCAGAGATTGGGCGGGCTCATTTCCTGGGATCTCAGTAGGGTATCGCTCAGTGATAGTGGTGTGGATCCTTTGGCAAATAAAACTATGCCAGGAACACAGACCAGAGGGGAAGAGTCTGGGGACACACAGCTCTCTTCAAGTGTATACATTTAATGCCCAAGGATTTCCCAGTAGGTTCTACCTCCTACAAACTCCATCAGCACCCAGTAGCACCTCTCTAGGACCAAGAAGATATTCAGCATCCAAAGTGCAGCACTGCTTTATAGACCATTAAGCAAACAAAGTGATCTCATTTTTTCTTTTTTATTATATCTTATGTTTTAAGAGTATAATAGAACCATGTAATTTCTCCCTTCCCTTTCTGCCCTTAAACTTTTTATATATGCCCCTTGCTCTTACAATGATGACATCTTTATTAATTGTTCTTGTTTGGTGATGGTGGTCATGGTGTTTGGGAGAGGGGTATGTGTGTGTGTGTGTGTGTGTGTGTGTGTGTGTGTGTGTGTGTTACTGGATAACTAATTGCGATGCTGTTCCCTGGGGAAGACTTTCTCCTGCTCTGAGCATTTCTTAGTCGCCTGTGTTAAGGTTGAAGCCCCCTGGGCTTTCTTCTATCACATTAGCAAGTCTTTTGTTGTGGGCATCTGCGTTGGTAGGATTTTGACATTCCTAGGAGACTCAGTTTCACATTAAATTCCCCATTCCTCTGGGTCTTTCCACCCTCTCTTCCACGGTAATCCCTGAACCTGAGGTATAAGAATTGTATTATAAGCCAGGCGTGGTGACGCACGCCTTTAATCCCAGTGCTTGGGAGGCAGAGGCAGGTGGATTTCTGAGTTCAAGGCCAGCCTGGTCTATAAAGTGAGTTCCAGGACAGCCAGAGCTATACAAAGAAACCCTGTCTTGAAAAACCAAAAAAAAAAAAAAAAAAAAGAAGAGAGAGAGAGAGAGAGAGAGAGAGAGAGAGAGAGAGAGAGAGAGAGTGAGTGTGTGTTATATTATAGATGTCCATTGTGTCTTGGCTCCACAGCTATGCCTTTTGATTGGTTGGGGTTTTCCGTGATGGTCTAAGTGTGTTGCAGAAAGTTTTCATGATAAGGAGTTGGAACCACACTGTGTGTGTCTTACTCAGGGTTTCTATTCCTGGACAAAACATCATGACCAAGAAGCAAGTTGGGGAGGAAAGGGTTTATTCAGCTTATACTTTCCATACTGCTGTTGATCACCAAAGGAAGTCAGGACTGGAACTCAAGCAGGTCAGGAAGCAGGAGCTGAGGCAGAGGCCATGGAAGGATGTTTCTTACTGGCTTGCTTCCCTAGCTTGCTCAGCCTGCTTTTTTATAGAACCCAAGACTACCAGCCCAGAGATGGCACCACCCACAAGGGGACCTCCCCCCTTGATCACTAATTGAGAAAATGCCTTACAGCTGGATCTCATGGAGGCATTTTCCTAACTGAAGCTCCTTGCTCTGTGATAACTCCAGCTGGGTCAAGTTGACACAAAACTAGCCAGTACAGGGGGTATAAAGACAAATATTCAGAGTGTAACCTGGGATTATGCTGGTTTTAGTAAAGTAGCAGTTGTTGGTTCTCCTCCAAGTGTCATAAATATTGGGACTTTTTTTGTTTGAACTGTAATTTTATGCATGGTGTTAAAATTTTGAATTGTCTTTTAAAAGCATAAAGTTTAGGGAGACAGACTAAAAAAGTACTTGGCCTTTAAAACTGTGTCCCTGTTCTGATCTGTCTGCTGTGTGCATTTGCTTTAAGCTGTGCTTGAGGAACTCGTTAGCACTGGCCGCTTACGAGGCACTGTGGTCGGCGGGCGACAGGATAAAGCAGTGTTTGTCCCTGACATCTATTCCAGGACTCAGAGTGCTTGGGTGGACTCCTTTTTCAGGCAGAATGGCTATCTAGGTAACTATGTTTTCTTTTCTTTGAAAGCAGAATTTCTTCCTAGCACTGAAATATTATTAGCAACTATGGTACACCAGATTCCACATGCATTTTCCTGTGGTTACTAGAGAGATTGTCATGGTTTCATTTGACTGCAAAAGTTGTTACTTTCAATTCTGTGGGGCTTAGAAACTGAAGATAATTCCATTATTACTGAAACACTAAAAATTTTAAAATGCCAAAAGATATTGATAGCTATTAACCTTCAGTAAGTATAAAGGTGATATAAAACTTAAGGTTTTAATCCCCCAAAGTGTCATGTTTAATACACTGTGTTTATTGTTTTATTAAGTTTTCTATTCTTAGTTACTTCATCGTAGAAACATTTATTGACAGATTTGCAATGCTTACTTTTATCAGCTGTCTACTACTCAGAAACAATACTGTCATTCTAAAGCGTATTTCTGAGGTTGTACCATGATTTCGGTAAAGTACACTGATTCATTTAAAGCAGTGGCCACTTTGTTTGCTGAATACAGTCTTGATCAAGCTGCAGTGCGTTGCATATTTCCATGTTTTTGAAGAATGGTGTGACTAGACTGTTCCATTAGGTACAGGGCTGTGCTTGTGGTCACGTGATCTCTGATGATGTGTGTTCAACTTTCAACAGGTTAGAACTTAGTATTAATAACCGGTACCATCTGTAACTCGGAGCCTGTTATGCTAAATCATCTACTTTAGAGAATGACTCTGCCCTAGTGTACAGTGATACAGTTTGAAAAATAAAATTCACCCCATTAACTAAAATAAGCAAACTAGATTCCAGTTTTGAGTTTTAGTTTGGACCAGTTCCATTTCCTTTGCTGCTGTTTTTCCGCTTCATTGCTCAGCAGTCCTGTCAACCCTTTCAGCTGGAGAAGGGGCCGTGCAACTTGTGTTCACAGAGCACTGGAAGCAGGTTTCCTACAGAGGGAGACCTTTAGTAATAAATGTCCAGGAATATACCCAGGGAACAAGCTATACTATGTTTCTTTTCCTTTATTCCTCTGAAAATACCAGAATACATTACATCCACAGTCAAAAATGGATTTGTGTATAACTTTTTTGTGAAGCTTCTGGAAAATGTGAGTGATTGACAGTTCCATTCAACTTCCTTGTGCATTTCTAGAATTTGACGCTTTATCCAGACTTGGAATCCCAGATGCTGTGAACTATATAAAGAAGAGGTATAAGAATACCCAACTCTTGTTTTTGAAGGCAACTTGTGTTGGCCAAGGACTCGTAGACCAGGTGGAAGCATCAGTAGAGGAAGCCATCAGCTCAGGGACATGGGTTGACATTTCGGTATGTTTAACCTTTTTCTCTTATTGATTTTTGTTTAAACCAATGATAAGTGGTGTTTTACTTGGATGTGCACATTTTAGAAATAAGCCATGTAAAGATAATCTTGCCTTGTTACAATGGAAATTTTATTATTTTAGGCTGATGTTTTTAGTGTACATAACCAAATCCAGATCTGTAAATCTCAAAAACAAACAAGAAAATAATATACCAACCTTATTGATCTTGATAGTGAAATTGATGAGATTTTGCACATCTGTCTGAATTTTCTTTCCGGTTGCTGTGACAGATACCCTGATAAACATCAGGATGAACAGGCTTGTCAGCTTACAGTTCCAAGTTGCTACTCTTATCATTAGGGGAAGTCACAGGTGGAGGATTGAGAAGCAGCTTGTCATAGTACATCCACAGTCAAGGGCAGAGAACAAACTGATTTACTTCCTTCCTTTTCATCCAGTCCAGGACCTAAACCTAGGGAATGTGCCGCTAACTCTTAGGCTGAGTCCCCCCAGAGTCAAGGCAGTCCTCCACAGACCAACATGATCTAGACTGTCCCTCATTGGGACTCCCTTCCCAGGTGATTGTATACTATGTCAAGCTATTAGTTGAAAGTAACCATTATGATGTCTCTTTTTTAATTAATCATTTTATTTGTTTACATTTCTAATAATAATCCCCTTCTCAGTTTCCCCTCCACAACCCCCCCATCCTGTCCTCCTTCCCCTTTGCCTCTATGAGGGCGCTCCTCCACCCACTCACCACTCTTACCTCACTGCTCTACCATGCCCATACAATGCATCCAAGCTCCACAGGACCAAGGGCTTCCCCTCCCATGGATGGCAGACAAGGCCATCCTCTGCTACGTATTCTAGAGCCATAGATCCCTCCATGTGCACTCTGGTTGAAGGTTTAGTTCCTGGAAGCTCTGGGTGGTCCAGTTAGTTGAGATTGTTCTTCCTATGGGGTTGCAATACCCTTCAGCTCCTTCAGTCCTTCCCCTAGCTTTTCCATGGGGTTCCCAGGCTCAGTCCAATGGGTGGCTATGAGCATCTTCATCTGTATTGGTTAGATGCTGGTTGAACCTCTCAGGGAACAGCCTTATCAGGCTCCAGTCAGCAAGCATTTTTTGGCATCAACAATAGTATGGGTTTTGGTGTCTGAAGATGGGATGAATCCCTAGGTGGGGTGGTCTCTGGATGGCCTTTTCTTCAGTCTCTGATCCATTTTTTGTCCCTGTATTTCCTTAGACAGGAACAATTTTGGGTTAAAAAATTTGAGATAGGTTATGCTGTCTTATCCAAGTATGAACAACTACCCTGGCCTCAGACATCCTGTTGCATTTGCTTAGTCCTTCTCCAGTAGTCTCTTCTAATGTGTTAGCATACGTTAGCATCATTGTTCAAGCTGCGCCTGTCCTTCATTTTTCCAAAGGGATACTTACTGTGGGTAAAGGTTACCTGGAGGCCAGTCTGTTATTTCTAGTCAGAGTTTAGAAATTTATTATAATAGAAGAGGACTCATGCTGTGGTTATCAAATTTCTTAAGGCATCTTTATCCTTATAGCCAGTTTTAGGTAGTTTCTCTATGATAATCACCATTCTGAATGCTATGCAAATGGTAGACAAACAAATGACTTCTCTTAGAACAGGCAGTACTTAGGGGGAGATATGTAAAATAGTAATGAAAGATAATAATTTGGATGATAAAGCTGAAAGGAAACTTTGAACAGGTAAAGTTATCAGGACTTACTGGTGAATTGTTTGTAGGTCTGTAAGAGAAGAAGCACAGAGGGGCCTTGTGGGTTCTGGTGGGGGGTTGCCAAACTTGACATTTGTATAGGGCATGCAAGTGGAGAAATGAGTTAAAATAGAAAGTGGCATATGATTCTGGAGCGCCAAGTGCTGATGGACCCAGAAGACAGTTTTGGAAATTATGATCATGTCTGCTTCTGAAAGCTGCTGGCTTACATGAGGTTATTTGAGGGAAATTGTATTTATAAATATATCTACTCATATACATGTATATTATACATACAAAACAGATAACCGCTGTTTCCCTGCATTTTTCTCATTTTCATTTTTCTCATAATTATAGCCTCTGCTGCCCAGTTCCTTGTCAGTTGAAGATGCTGCTATGCTGCTTCAGCAGGTGATGAGACCATTCGGCAAGCTGGCTTCAGCTACAGTCTTTAGTGAGACGGTCGTGGTGAGTGAAAAGTTCGTAAATGACTGCACAGGACTGTTCAGCGAACGGATGCACCAAAAAGCTGAAAAGGTATTCCGGATTCTCTCCCACCTGCTAATCCTGACAGTGTTTCTATCCCGCTAGGGTCATCTGATATCTTTTGGGAAATGCCATAAATAGTCGGAATATATCATTTTACATAATTCTTTTTTATCTTCTCTAGGATTTATTGTTCTTTTTCTTCATCTTCATAGACCCCGTTAAAAGTTAGAGAACTAATTTTACAAATTAAAATCTTATCAATAGAGTTACATAGTTTTCAAATTAAGTTACCAAAGGCTTTGATTCACTGTTAAAACACTGAAGTATGTAATAGTGTTACCTATATGTAAATCAAAATTATTTTGTGCTCAGAGATCAAAGAAAGAAAAGCAATTTCTTTGTACTAGGATTAAAGGCGTGTGCCACCACCTCCCAGCGAAATGGACAATTTTCTAAACAGATACCAAATACCTAAATTAAATCATCACTAAGATACATAAGGTAAACCATCTAAACAGTCCCATAACCCCCTAAAGAAGTAGAAGCAGTCATTAAAAGTCTCCCAACCAAAAAAAAATAGGCCAGGACCAGATGGGTTTAGTGCAAACTATTCCACAAAATAGAGACAGAAGGAACCCTACCCAATTCATTCCATGAAGCCAGAGTTAAACTGCAAATTCTTCCTTGGAGATGGAATGGTTTCTGTCTAATCAGGAACCTGTCACAATTTCCTTTCATAGAGGACTTCATTTTTTTTTTTTTTAACTTTTTAACTACTGTCTAAATGTATTTTGAAGCAGAGTGCTTATAGGACTGTTGTCATAGCTACCTAATTCATGGTTGTTGTAGTTAAAGCCATGATCTTTGTGGAAAGCATCTTCTCAGATAAAACAAGCCCTATGTCTAATAGACTGTTACTGAATTCATGCAGAACTACTAAATGTTTAGCTATACTCTGTGTTTAGCTATATTCTTTGAAAGTTTACTAGTGCAAGTATGAGATATTTTCCTGCAATTATCCTGTTAGGCAGGCATGAATAAAAATATATAGGTGTGATATTAGTAAATGTTAAGTTTAAATATGTTTATTCTGTACTTGGACAGGTAGACCTCTGTATTGCTTATTTTCAAAAAATATCCTCTGGAAAGGGTATATGTAAATACAGGCTAGGAGAGAGAGAGAGAGAGAGAGAGAGAGAGAGAGAGAGAGAGAGAGAGAGAGAGACTATCATTTCTTTCCTTGAACACTTGTTTAACTAAAAAAAGAAAAAAAAAAGAGTTTAAAGAAAGGTAATCTTATCACTGGAATCCTCATTATTTAGCATTTTTTCTTAGGAAACCAAAAAAGGAAATGATATTATTTTAACTGTGGCAATATTTCTTTTGCCACTAGAAATTAAAGAACTATTTCTCATAATAAAAAAAAAAGAACTGATTTCTGAAGCTGGAAATAGTTCATTGTTTTTGTTAACATAAAATTTAAACAGTAGAGATCATCAAGAACTAAGTCATAGGAAAAATAGATTTATTTGAATTGGTTTGCAACCTGTAATCGTGAGGGCGGTAGCAATTTCCTTGCCTGTCTTGTCATTTCAAGTATACAGGTGGCATTGTACTCAAAAGAGTCTCAGAAACAACAACAACAAAAAAAAGTGGGGGAGTGGGGGACTAAGTGACTGCCTTATTTGTGGTAAAACCAGCCGGTAACTGCTGGAGAACTGCTGCTCCTAGGCAGGTGCTTGGTAGTCGTAGGCCGCCCGCTTTCGCCAGCCAGGGATGGGTACTGAAGCTAAGAGCAGCAGATGTAATTGATGCTTAGGAAGGCAGACAGCCTCAGAGCAGCAGTCATAGATTTTTATCATCTTTAGCAATGGAACCTAACACGTGTAATTAGGATGTGTAAGTAAATAAGCAACTTCTCGGCTATTTGAAATGTTACATATATTTTGCCTACCAACAAAACATGTTTCATTTCAGGAAATGAAAAATAATCCTGTGCATTTAATCACTGAAGAAGATCTGAAACAAATTTCCATTTTAGAAAGTGTTAATACAAGTAAAAAGGATAAAAAAGATGAACGCAGGAAGAAAGCAACAGGTAATGGACCACTGATAAGTAAGACTCCAAGATGAGCGGTGTATAAATACATGTTCAATGAACAAAGGGGTTAGTGCACATTTCTATTCTTGCATAGCAGACCCCTTCTGAAGTCAGAGCAGTGCTGGAGCTGTGACGATGCCTGACTACACTGTACCACAAAGACATAGTGTAGGAACACTCAGCATGGTCCTAGCACACGATAGACATACAGATCTGGGTGTGGAGGAGAAGCCAGCACAAGTAGCGTCAGCTAGCAGACCCCGACAGAGGGGCTGAAAACATACACTGGGAAAAAATGATGCTTTTTTTACCAAGTGCTGCTGCGAAAATTGAGTTTTCCTTTTTTTATGATCTTTGTACTAAGGCCATTTGAAGGTTTTCTTTTATTTAACAGATTCATATTTTTATTTTAACAGCTAATCTGAACCAACTCTTGCTACTAAATGAAATTTTAAGGTTTTGTTTAATTTTCAATTTATGTGTATGGATGTTTTTCTTTATGTATGTCTTCCTTTATGTATGTCTGTGTACCACATGTATAGCTGGTGTCTGAGGAGGCCAGAAGAGGGAAGGAATGGCATAACAGACAGTTGTGAGCTGCCACGTGGGTGCTGGGAATCCACCATGAATTCTCTGTAAGAGCACACACAGTGTTCTTAACCACTGAGCCATCTCTTCAGCCCCTAATAAATTAAGTTTTAATCATGAAAAGGGAAATGACACAGTGTATTCTGGTTTTGTATGTGTTCAATGAAAAGATACAAAGCCTGTTTTCCATCTCTTTTGTTTTCCCTTCTGTATTCTCATATTTGCCAGACTCATATTCACTTCATGGCCTCTGCACTAACAGGGCTGCTCAACCTCACCACTTCTTCTAAACTAAAAGAAACTGGATTCATCTTTCATTTTGAGTTTGACTCCAAATTCACTTCCTTGGGTGCCTTTCTAGTCCCTCTCAGTAGAGACCACACTGGTATTATCTTTCCCATTCGGGATGACATATTGGTGCGTGATCTTGTTTGGAAACAGTGTCTGTGGTTAAATCCCTAGGATCTAAAATACCATTTGGCATAATGAAGGTTTTCTAAGCAAGCAGATCTCCCTGCTAACATTATATTTTAATCTCTTTTAAATATATACTCAGTGGCAATCGTTCTATGTAGTCCTATTATTCAGTAACTTACCATTGAGATGTACGTGTATTTTCTCTGTTTTTACTAGTAGAAACCAAATTATTAGTGCTATATCAGTACCAAAAACTTTGATATTCAGCTTTTTCATTAATAAACACATATGTATCAAATACATATGCTTAAAACATAATTTTTGCTATAAAATTTATTTCTGTTTTATTATTGAGAATGTTCCTCTTGTGAAACCTTTTTTTGCAAGACTCTTGAAATATTTTAATATTTTCTCCATTCTTCCAGAGGAGCCACAATAAGTTATTCCAGTGATTCCTAATCCTCATACATATACTTATTCTGCTACTTTATTTTGAGTGGCATTTAGAAATACACAAGTGTTGATTAATGACTTAAGTCAGTATAATTGATATATTTCTCTCTCAGAGTTATAGGTCATCTAGTACTTTGTTCTGAGTGACTGCAGTTGTATGGCAGTAATTAACTATAGTGCATGAATCATGTCCAACTTGAAATGTCTCCCATAAGAAACTCTCCACCAACTATTAAAGATACATTTCACTTTAGGTGTATAGTTTCATTTATTTATTTTTATCTTTATAAAGTCAAGGAAAATGAATTATAAAATATGATGAAATCTAAGATAATGGTGCTTAGCTATTAGAAAAACAAATTTAGTTTATAAAAATCACTTTATTTAACTCAGTAATCCTTATGATGAAAACTATCACTTATAACTCACTGTCAGGTGAGTACTCTGTTTCATAGACAAGAGATCCTAAATGTAGGCATCTACATGCAGAAAACTACTTCAGTAATGTGGCTTGACTCTCATGCGTAGTACTTGAGCTTCTCTAATGATTGTTATTGAACTCTTTAGTAAGTAATTGAAAGTAATTTGATGACTGTTAAGTTAATAAACTATTTGATGATGTTAGTTTTCTGCTACCAATTTAATGTGCACTGACATTTATCAAGTTTCTGTTACTTTTTAACCATTTCGTATTACAGATTTATAATTTAGGTGAGTGGTGGGTGAGTCTGACTCATCCAAACATGAGTAGCAATCACTCTTTTAGCCAAGAAGGCAAAACCACCGTGAAATGTCATAGTGATGATGATTAAGTAATGCGGTGAGAGCAGACATGACTAAGTGACAGGATGTTTTGAGGGGACAAGAAAGGTGACAGAGTGGCTGAAAAGATGGCTCAGTGGCTAAAGGCAGTGTCTGCTCTTCCAGAGGACCCTGGTTCAAGTACCAGCACCTGTATGGTAGCTACCAGCTCTCTGTAGCTTCAGTTCCAGAGGATCTGACCCCTCTCTGGCCTTAATGGGCACTGTATGCATGTGGTATACAAACACGAAGAGACAAAACACTTATAATTTTAAAGTAGTCAGAATTTTAAAAAAGGAGAAAGAAAAGATGAAGGAATGGATTTGTCTAAAAAGATAAGCTACAGAAAACAGGCAGCCTTGAGTATATTACAGTTTAAAACAGTTTTAAGAGATTGCTGAAGTTGAAGAGATTTTGATTTTTAGTGATATAATTTATTTACTATTGTTATCATCCTTAGTACCTTAACCTGGAAACTGATCTTTAAAAGAATTTAAATTTTTCTTTAGTTTGCTTTTCATTTTTCTGTTACATAGTTTAATATAATAACATGGTGTCATTATTTTCCAAAACTTGTTAATAAAACTAACTGATGTATTTCTACTAGAGGGCTCTGGAAGTGTAAGAGGAGGAGGGGGCAATGCCAGAGAATATAAAATTAAGAAAGTCAAGAAGAAGGGAAGAAAAGATGAGGACAGTGATGATGAGCCTCAGGCATCACATGCTGGTATGTAGCTTTGAGCTCACTATTTATTTGTATGTAGATGGTTTTCTTAACATGTGCATTAAGATGAATATAATTAGCTACATGTGTTTGTAAAGAACGTATTTATTTTGCATTTTTAGTGACCGCAAATTTTACAGTTTAATCATATAAAGTATAAGCCTGTCTCAGATTTCAAGCCAGAAGTTAACATATAAACAGAAGGGGCCTATTATGATCTTTAACAGTCAAGTCTCTCATTTTAAGGTTTGTTGGTATGTAGTATTTCTTCATGTAAAAACAACACGGCCTATAGTTAACTGTGTTGCTTCTCGTCCTCAGTGATAAACACATATGACAGTTTAGAAAATTGGACAGTTAAAAGATAAAAGAACTGGAAAGTGGTAACACTGGAAATAAAATTACTGTCAAGCCATGCATGGGGGCACATTGTTATAATCTTACCACATTTGAAGTAGAGGCAGGAGAATCAGTTTAAGTACAGATCTTGAGATGGAGGTCATACTAGGCTACAATGAGACCCTGACTCTGACTAAATCAAAACTGAAGTCAAGTTTAATGCTGGAGTATTGTCTGGAAAAGCTGACTCAACCTTCTTGGGGTTAGCTGCAAATGGAGGAACTTAGTATTCATTCATTTACTGATATAATTTTAATAAAAGGGGTGAAATATTTTTAGAAAATCTAAAATAGGGGGAAAAAAAAGCAAAAAACAAAAAACTAACAACAGAAGATCGGGGGTCTCTGTGACCACCAGGGACAGCAGAGTGTTGATCCACGTGAGGCAAGAAGGAAATCTGGTTCAGCATTTCTCAACAGCCAGCACTGGTTCAAACATCTAGAGTCTGACACAGGGAGTTTATTGTGGACATATTTAATTAAGTACAGTACAATTTGGCAAAGTTTCTTGGTACGTCACACTCCTCAGTGAACAAAGAGACAAAATTACATCAAAACTTCCTAGACTATTAACTGCATCTGGTCCTGCATGTGGAAGTTTGGTATGGCCTAGTCCTGGATCTCCTTAGGCTCGTAGTCACCTCCATTCCCCACCTTTCAGGCAGAAAACAGTTCCACATCTTCCTTTGAAACAACAACCCTGCATGTTTAACATTCTTGTTTTTCCCAGTGCTCTTTGTGAACATAAAGACTTTTATGCTCCCAATACCTTTTCACCCTAAAAGAACTCTAGGAAATAACTGGAGACTTTAAAAGGTGAAGAACATGTATTAGAAGCTGAGGCAGAGAATCATGTGCTTGTTTGAACTTTGCCAGTACATGTCTGGTTTGTTCTGTACATCTAAGATGAATTGAAGATGCCTTTGCATCTTCTAGTTCCTAGACTTCTTAATGTTTGCCAAGATTAACTACAAAAGACATCATATTTTCCTTTTCTAAATACATTTTTTTTTCATTTTTAAATAAAACAATACTACTCCCTCCTGAATCCCCAGCAACAGTTATACACACACACACACACACACACACACACACACACGCACAGAGTTAAACACACACGCACATACACATGCACACACATACACAAAGATAATAAGCCGTTACTGGCAGCATCACAATGCTTAGGCTTTCCATAAAATATTATAAGAAAGACTGAAAAAGCTATCATTGTTATTGTGCAGAAAATAATACTAATTAAGGAAGGAAACTGTTTTCGCTCTCCCTTTGTTCTCCCCTGATTCCCAGCATCAGTATGGCTTTATGTGTATGTCATTTCTCACTGTGTCCTTATTTATGAATTCCCAAGATATAGTAGGGATAAGGATAAAGAGAAACTTTTTAAAAATTATTCTCTAATACCTGTAATCTTAGAGAAATGAGGCATGTGACATTGTTTTGTGCATAGATTATTGAGGCATTATAACAGCAGTAAAACCATTCTACCTTCAAAGTAATTTCAGTGCTTTGAAAAGGGTTATGTTGTAATCTCTGAAATGGAGGGTGAAATTAGGTTCTCAACTAAAATACAGAATCAAGTCAGTATGACAGATTACTGGAGGAAATGTAATTTAACAACCTGTAAAAGGCTTATGGGAAGCAAACAGGAAAAGACAATTTAGTGTGAGCCTCAGGGTTGGAGAACAGATCTCAGAAGAGAATAGAACTTTGGGTGTCTACCTTGAAGCTCTGATTTCAACTGTTTAGATACTCATTAAGATTAAAAATTGATTTTTGAGCCATTTTACTTTATTGCTAAGGTTTCACCTGCAGAATCAATAATCTGATTTAGCTAAAAGAAATCAGTTGTATAAAAGGTATAGCTTTATCATTTGTAATGGAAATATTGTTTGCTTTCTTTGCTACCAATACTTTTCAGGTATCTGATTAGGCATGTCATTTCACAATTGAAAACATTTCCATTACAGTAACTGCATACTACTTTTATTGTTCATCAGGATAGAATTGTCTTTGAGAAAGCAAAAATAAATTATAAGGGTTTTTTCCTTTTCATTTGTACTTTTCCTAAAAGATAAATTTTAACTTAGTCCTGTCTCTTTCTGAAGCTCTTGTGTAAATTCAAAGGCTGTTGACTTCAGTAAGTACTCAGTTTTGTGAAGAAGGAAGGTCTCTATTGTCGAATGAGGGGAAATCACAGTTTTCTAAAATATAATCTCCTACTTGATTGATCTAATGTCTAGCTATTTGCATTTCCCAATTTAGATGGGAGGAAAGAGTTCTTCTCTTCTGGCTGTCTTATAGAAAACATTATATGGGAAGTTAAAATATGGTCACCTAAAAGAAATTCTACTATGTGAAGTTTTAAATTTGAATTTTACTGTTTACAAATATTTGCTAATATTTGCACTTAGAAGTAGCAGTTTTGTTGACATACAAATGTGTTGCTGCCTGGTGAGGTGTGCATTCCCTGCCTGGTCTTTGCTACTGGGGTCTGTTTATTTTCCCGTTGCTGACATATGTTACAGGAAAGAAGAAGCCGGACATCACATTCATGTTCCAGGATGAAATTGAAGATTGCTTAAGGAAACACATTCAGGATGCCCCTGAGGAGTTTATTTCAGAGCTTGCAGAATACTTAATAAAGCAAGTATAAATCACACCTTTCCCCATTTCTTACCGTGTGTAATTTTCACTAAGATCCTCAAACAAAGGCTTTAGACTTCTTTTTTTGTTTAATTTAAACATGAAATTCCAAATTCATTTTCCTTCAGAGGCACTTCCATTTAGGCTTTAATTAATAAAGGCTCTTGACAGAATGGACAGTAGAAACTGAGAACCTCAGAAGTGCTCACTGACATTGCAGTCTTAGGTCTTAACTGGACTAACTCATCCTTGACATAGCCTGAAAGGTAGTACCTAAAAAGAGAAGGCCGTCTTTCTATTTTGATTTGGCAAAAAGGAAACAGAGGTTACTGTTAGTCTCTGGAGAGAAACAACTGACCTCAAAACCAGTAAGGGTAGAAACTAACACCTTGTGAGTCAGCCAAGCTGAGTTCCATGAAAAATTAAAGGAAATTTTACATAACTTAGCCTCTATTAACCATACCTGGTCATCCTTCACGTTAGACCTAGCATATAAGTCTCATAGAGATTATCCAAGAGCTCAATGGATCTAAGCTATTTTATTTTGGAATAGAGCTTTTATAGTGAGATTTTTTTTTTAATATAAGTAAATTTATGCATAAAATATTACAGAGCCATACAGTCTATAAAAATAGAAAATAAATACTACTGGCTATGCACCACTGATGTTTTTAAATAATCTATTATAGAGAATATAGGTGCTTTTTAAAATACACTATGTTAATAGTACTTTGGAAATTGAGAATTTTTCTGTGGTAATTTCTGAGAATGAGGAACAAACTTACATTCTGCTATTTTCCAAATTAAATTTAGAGGTCTGTTTTATGGGGCGTTTGTTACTATCTTTCTTGTCATCTTTACTGCAATTACTTTGAATGCTTTAAATTTGTAAAAATGTTTAAAATTATTCTTGGATCAATAAGAAAAGTTCTTTACTGAGCCTCTTTCAAATTAATTTTAACTGTTAGAAATATGGAGGGCTTTTAAAGTGTTATTTCACTACAAGCAAAATGTCTTATCTAATTTAAACGTACATTTTAATTAACCATATTTATCTTGTCCCAGGCCTCTTAATAAAATGTATCTTGAGGTAGTCCGTTCAGTCTTCATGTCGTCAACATCTGCTTCTGGAACTGGCAGAAAGCGCACAGTCAAGGACTTACAGGAAGAGGTTTCAAACCTATACAATAATATCAGATTATTTGAAAAGGGGATGAAATATTTTGCAGGTATATGAAGTGTCTTTTTCACTGAACCTTGTAATTCTACAAGGAAGTCAGTTGTAATACAGTGTCCTTCTTTTCCAGATGACACACAGACTGCTCTTACCAAGCACTTGCTGAAGACCGTGTGTACCGATATCACTAACCTCATGTTCAACTTCCTAGCCTCAGATTTAATGATGGCGGTAGAGGACCCTGCAGCAATTACAAGTGATGTATGTTAGTGAATTGTCTGCCGCTTGATGCAATTGGAGTCTGAGCATGTTTTTATTTTCTCTCATTTGAACAAGTTTAAAGGGAAAGTAAAATAACAGCTTTTATATAGAAAAAAATTCTAAAGAATTTAAGTAATCGTACAATGCTTATATAATTTTATAAGGATTGATAATATGACCAAACTAATTATGGTAAAGAGATTCAATTACTTTATTGAAAAGATAACTTTTTCTAATAGTTTCTATCAGTCTTCTCCCCTTTCTTGTTGATTTATAACTCCCTTAATAATTAATCCAGTTTTCTTAAGTTCACAGCCATTTTTTTTAGGCAATGTACCACTTAAATGTTGAGACAAACTCTTAAGTTTATGTGTTTGAAACTGTGATTTTAAACTAGAGCCCAAGACCATCACTTTTGCCATATGAGGTAGAACCATGACTGTTACCTATAGGTAGAAGGTTTTGGTCTGTTCCTGTGGTAATAATGACCATTCCTCCACCTCTTTCTCTTCCTTCTCGCCCTTCTGGGACTGTCTTACAGTTAGAGATTCAGGAAAGCCTTGTAAGAAAGTCTTCATGTGGCTGACTGACTGCATTTATAACTGGCTTTGAATGTGGTAAATCCACATCCATCTAATGTAGCCTCTTTAACTATGGTTGTTGCCACAGAGGTGGCATGATTTTTCTTGGTATAAATGTTAGGTAACTCTGCTACATAATAAAGTCCATCCTCAACCCCCAGACAGAAGTGCATTATTTACCCGCTACTACTACTTGGAAGACAGTAGATTCTACCTCTTTCACGTTGAGCAACAATCTCCAGCACTCTGGAATGTTCCATGTCTCCTGTCTCTTTACTAACTTCTACTCTTAAAAAACAATATTAGCATCCTGCTCCTTGGCCTTACAAAGAAAAAGAACTAAGAGATGGAAGAGGAAATCCCTGAGTAGCCCGTGTCTTCACAGTATGAGCCTCGGGTCATTCTTCCTAAAATGTATTAGAAGGATCGGTCTGTCTGGTTTACAATACCTCAGAATTGACAGTATCGTCATCTGTGAAAGGTGATGAAAGCTTCCATATACCATGTACTATACAAGCATCTAGCCACAGAACTAGCTACGCTGCCCTTCCTACAGGCATCGCCTCTGTGTGAGAGCCACTCTTCAGGAGAGGCTGAAAAGAAAAGCCACGGTGTGTTTACCCAAGTTCTCTCTTTCCACATGGCCAGACACTAGTCTTCTAATGGAGGCTGTCAAGATGAGGGCTGAGCTCTGTGATTCTGTAGGATTTTAACATTTTTATTTCTGACTTGAGACCTAACATTCAAAACCCCAAATATATTACATTTAGCATTCTATTCTAAATGTATTCTGAATTTGTGAATATTTTTGTTTGTCTGTTTGAGCTTATATCCAGTGTATATCAAAAACACAATGCCAAAAGAATTTTTTTTTTCCGTTACAGATAAGAAAAAAAATTTTAAGCAAATTGACAGAAGAAACCAAAGTAGCTCTCACAAAACTCCACAACTCTCTAAATGAAAAAGTAAGTCATTGCTAACTGGTGACTACAGTTAGCACTTTGTGTATAAGGTTCCTTACAAACATCCCAATCAGAATCATTACAAGCTAAATCCAAGGCCAGTACTCTGTGTTAGGCACCTTTTGGGAAGGGGGAAGGAAGAAGATGGGAGCACTTAATATTTTTAGTCCTAAATCATTTTCTATTAGATTTTTTTTTTGTTTTTTTTTTTTTTTTGAGACAGGGTTTCTCTGTATATCCCTGGCTGTCCTGGAACTCAGAAATCTACCTGCCTACCTGCCTCTGCCTCCCAAGTGCTGGGATTAAAGGCGTGCGCCACCACTGCCTGGCCCTAAATCATTTTCTATTTGCCAAATGCCCTGTTAAAAATATGTGTTTAGGATGTAAAATTACAAAACAATATTAAATGTCTTTAAAAGTAAAGTATGGAATTACATGTCTTCAGAGCATAGAAGACTTCCTGTCTTGCCTGGATTCTGCCACAGAAGCTTGTGACATTATGGTGAAAAAGGGAGACAAGAAAAGGGAAAGGTAACATTGATTCTGTTGTTGCTACTCCTAAACATGAGCTTCTTCACGGTTGAGACTTGAGAATGACCGTCTGAGCCATAGAGAGTTGTAGACCTCCAGTCTACTCACGCCCTAACCCTAGGACATTTCATCAGGATTGTTACCTTTGGTACAGAAAACCTTATCGTAGTCATTATGCCTTGTTGATCCCAGCAACATAAGAGCAAAAGTACTTGTTATATAGCTTTCTCTGTAATGTCAATCTACCTATGCCAACCAAAGTTAAAGTAGGGTATAGTCATATTACCCATATTTAAAGGACTCCTTAAAATGCTATGGAATCAAGTCATTAAACTAGAGAAGGTGAAAAATGAATGCTAAAGGGAAAATATGTAAATGAGGCCTTACTAATTATGTATTTCTGTGATTTGGGTTTTGCAGACAAATCCTATTCCAGCATCGGCAGGCTCTGTCTGAGCAGCTGAAGGTCACAGAAGACCCTGCTATGATTTTACACCTCACATCAGTTCTGTTATTTCAGTTCTCAACCCACAGCATGCTCCACGCACCTGGAAGGTGTGTCCCACAGATCATCGCTTTTCTTCACAACAAAATCCCAGAGGTATTACGTCTTATTATGCTAGAAAACTTCAAGCTTTTAAACAGAGTGTTCTGGATGTGAATCACTGCCAACACCTAGCCAGGGTTAGAGACAGACGCTGTTAACATCTGTCTGCTGCAGGCAGGAACAGGGACAAGAGAGAGAGAGAGAGAGAGAGAGAGAGAGAG
>NC_034611.1:32477237-32494587 GCF_900095145.1 Mus pahari | reverse complement strand
AGAGAGAGAGAGAAAGAAAGAAAGAAAGAAAGAAAGAAAGAAAGAAAGAAAGAAAGAAAGAAAGAAAGAAAGAAAGAAAGAAAGAAAGAAAGAAAAAGAGACCAAGCATAGTTCAAGAATCTTTCAGCATTCTGTAAGATCCATGGTGAAAAATCCTCTGGTCTTAAAGGTTAAGTTTTCAGGATCGATACAAGATTCTCTGACCTTCTCTCTCAGTTTCCCTAGTTTTGATTTAGCCCCCAAGGACCCTTCAAAAGTCTTGTCCAGTTTATCTAAGGAATTCAACCCCTAGCTAAAAGCAGTTTGGCTTCTTTAGTTCTTACTATTTTGTGTCTTAGGTCATAGAACCTGGCTAAATCAGATTCCTGTGACATGGTCTGCACAGGTCTTATATCTCCTGATCTGCACTCTGAGCACAGACCTTGCTTGGCAGACTCAGCTTTCCACTAACATGCCATTGCTCTGTGAAGATAAGGCTATTCAGTTTGTGCTGTTGAAACAAATTCTACTCTCTCTGTTCATAGAAAATCAGACGTGCTTGGTACAGTTTCTTCTTTCTTTTCACAGGATCAACATACTCTCTTGGTAAAATATCAAGGATTGGTTGTGAAGCAGTTAGTCAGTCAAAATAAGAAGAGTGGGCAGGGAGAGGATCTGTCAAGCGATGAATTAGACAAGGAACAACATGATGTCACCAATGCTACTCGGAAAGAGCTTCAGGAACTGTCGTTATCCATTAAGGACCTTGTTCTCAAGTCCAGGAAATCGTCTGTGACAGAGGAGTAATGCCCTTAATTGACTTTTGTTACATAGTATTTTCCCCAAAGTAGGTGAGTGATCACAAAATTAGTCACTCAGCACACCCTACTCCCCCTCCAACCCACCCCACACAATTTAAATAAAGTAGTGGTGTTGTAATAGATGCAGATTTTATGGAAGCTTTACTGTTGAGTTCTCCATGAAACATTTTCTTTTCACACAATGCTATATGTAATTTTTTATATAATAAAAGTTCTTCAAAGACTTCTGAATCTAGAACATATATGCTTTAATGTTCTTCCAGATGTTAAAATGAAAAATAAAATAGAATACTTTTTATCTCTAGGAAAGGACTTGTTTGTTATTTAATTTTTATGGTATATTTTTTACAAGGAAAAATGTTTACATGTCTGAAATAAAAAGTGAATCAGTTTTACTTTTAAATTTATAGTGAATGCTTTAGAAGAAATTATCAAACATATTTTGTATTCCTAAGTTCTGGCTCTTGCTTTTAACAGATAGAAAGAAGGCTTCTCCTTCATGAATGTCTCCAGAGGCCTCAGAAGTGATTTAACAAGTGAGAACACTGAAGAAGCAAGCATTGCTGTGTTCGAATAAAGCAAGCCACAGGGTACCGAGAGGGAAAGCACAGGGTACCGTGAGGGAAAGCGTTAGGCACGCCGCAGGACAGTGCAAAGCATGTGTCTGTTTGAGGGGCTAAAGGCACAGAGATGCTTCTGTCATTAACCCAGTTTAGAGTTCTAAGGTTTGGTTGTTTGATTTCCGTGGCTGCTTTTACCCTTAGTTCTTTGCTGGAACCTGTATAACAGGTAGGCTGTTCTAATGAACACAGAATCTGTAGGTGTTTAAACTGTGCAGAAATTATATTCTAAAAGTAGACATGTTTAAAAGTTGAATTTTTGTTTTCTATGATTACTAGGTAAGACATACTAAAACAGTTCCTTGGAACAATAATTTAAAGCAAGTAATAAGCAACATCCTATTGTTGAAATTTTAGTTATTCTGAATGTAATAAAATTAAAACCCGGATGTTCAAGGAATGCTATTTTATATAATGTCAATGGAATTTTTATATTTTAAAATGTTTAAATATATAAATAAGACTACCTCTTTTCTGAAATGGCAAAATGTTAATAATGCTGCATAGAAGTCCATAATTATTAATTAAAAATTTTGTTAAAGTTGATGATAGAAATTTATAGAAAACATTAAGGGGCTGGAGAGGTGGCTCAAAGGGTGCTGCTGTTGTTATTGTTGTTGTTGATGATGATGATGATGATGATGATGATGATGATGATGATGATGATTTCCAGTACCGTGTGGATGCTTTGTATCTCTAGTCCCAGGAAAGCCAATGCTTTCTGGACACTCCAGGCTCTAAGCATACACAAGATGTATAGGCGCACATGCAGGCAAAACACCCATACACATAAGAGAATATAAATGATTTCACATGGGTAATTTTTATTGTATATTTTCATATAAGCAAAGGAAGAAAAGTAATAAATTCTGTGTCTCCAAAACCACTTTATTTTCGTATTCAGCTTCCAAATTAGGACCCAACCTATTCAACTTTTGGTTAATAACATAATGTTTCAAAAAATACAAAAGTGATCCATATTTGCTTCATACTCTACAATTAAAGTAAACAAAAAAGATGATCACATAAACTCAGTTTAATTTACAAAAATAAAGGAGGAAAATGTAAAGCTGTGTTAATCTTACTTGCATTTATTTCATTTGTCCAAACAGTTCCTATTTTTCCTTCATAAATAAAAAATGTATTTATAAATTATACAGCTGATTTTGTCTCTAAAGATTTAATTTCTGATATTTTTTAATGGACTGAGTTAAGAACATTATTTAAAATAAAGTTGTCTGACCTATTACATTTTATGTTATAGAGTCTATGTAATGCTTATATTTTGAATTATTCTGATTGTTAAAGGAGTTGACATTTCTTATTATAATGTCCTTGTATGTTTTGTTGCTTGAAAGTTTGCCATTTATCTTACTAAATCACTTCTCAGCCAGATTACAGCAAATATATAACATTCTTAGGTCTGTTAACTCTTGCCATTATAGTAGAGATATGGGAAAACATGCCCCAGTGTTCATATTCTGTTGTGCTCCATCTTTACACTATTGTAAAGGGAACCCACTCTGACCGCCCAGAACAGTGGTTCTCAACTTTTGGGGTGTGACCCCTCTTTAGTAGTCAGAGGACCCTTTCGTGGGGGTTGCCCAGGGCCATGGGAAAACATATTTACATTTAGATCCATGAAAGTAGCAAAATTACAGTTATGAAGTAGCAATGAAGTAATTTCATGGTTGGGGGTCAGTACAACATGAAGAACTATATTAAAGGGTCATAGCGTTAGGAAAGTTGAGAACCACTGCCCTAGGAGATAGACTCTCACTGTGCTTTGAGCAAAGACCGTAATGCTATAGAATACTGATAAAAAGTGCCTAACTGTCTGTGTAGGGCTACCTTGGACATGTTAGAGAAGTTCTTTACCCAGATAATGAACAAGATCAAAGTTTACCAATGAGCAATCATTGGTTTTGTCGAAATGTCATCAACTGCGGGCATAAATGTTTTATTGTTGTCTTTCTATCAAAAACTACTTATGATAAATTGGATGAAAGGAGAGTGGAGAGGAAACTTTATTTTCCTTAAATTCTATGAAGTCTTAACCTCAGTAGACCTGAGAGAGAAGGTAAAAATACACATTAAAAACTCTGGGATGATATTCTACACTCATTTTGATTCATTACTATTGACATGATTGTTGGTTTTTAATGAAAAGCAATTTTTAAATATTAAAAAATTAAAATAATAAGTAACCTTAAAAAGGGTTAGACATATTGTTCTACTTTTATGGACAGTTAACAAATGAGAAAAGAGATCGGAGAGTCTTATACATTCAGTAAGAACCATGATTTACAGGTGTTCAGAAAACAGTTGCACGACACACAAAAGAAATAACGTTTAGTTAAGTATGATTCATGTTCACAGTCTAGTACACAAGAGAGAAATCCTTTATCTGCCTCATCCAGCCAGCCAAAAGTACAAAAGTTCATCCTCTATGCTTCAATGGGAGAAAGTAAAATTGTTTCCTTTCTGAACCTTTAGACCTTTAACTTAATTAGACCTCAAGATCCGACAAGCAACTGAAGGCATAATGAAAGGTTGGTACAGAAAATGCATATGCTTAAGCGAGGCATGATATTACATACCTGTAACCTCCTGTGGGTTACAAGATGGAAGCCAGCCTTAGCCACATGGTAGAGGTCTCAAACAAAATGAACACAGAAAATGCAGTTGTTCATGTAGTAGTCAAATGTAAATGAACTTACTGCAGTAGTTTTTCCGTCCTTGTCATTCTCGTGATCCTTGGGTTAATAAATACTTGATAGAACCTTTGTTGTTGACAGAAACAAGCAGTGGGCTGTGAGGAAAGGAAGACCATTTCATTAAAATTTTTATCATAGCCGTTATCCCCAGCTACTTTAAAGATAATATATTATTGATTCAGAAAGTCTCAGTGTATTAGTAAAAGCCTAGTGAGAGAAGAGTATGGATAGTCATAGCTTCCTGACACAGTCCTCTGCTTCACCACTCTGACACCCTACTCCTCCCTGTCCAGTCATAAGTCATATCTGTCCACTCTGCAACAAACCCAGCCATTAAAAAAAAAAAAAAATCCCAGGTCAAGTAAATACATTTGTCCACTGTAGAGCTTTCTATGAGAATGTCCCATAGGCTCAAATGTCCCATGGCTCCCATTTAACAGGCAAATGGATGGAACTAGAAAATATCATCCTGAGTGAGGTAACCCAATCACAAAAGAACACACATGGTATGTACTCACTGATAAGTGGATATTAGCCCAGAAGCTCAGAGTATCCAAGATACAATTCACAAACCACATGAAACTCAAGAAGAAGGAAGACCCAGGTGTGGATACTTCAATCCTTCTTAGAAGGGGGAACAAAATACCCATGACAGGAGTTACAGAAACAAAGAGTGGAGCAAAGACTGAAGGAATGACCATCCAGAGACTGCCCCACCTGGGGATCCATCCCATATACAATCACCAAATCCACACACTTCTGTGGATGCCAACAAGTGCTTGTTGACAGAAACCTCTTAGAGCTGTCTGCTGAGAGGCTCCCCCAGTACCTGACAAATACAGAAGTGGATCCTCACAGCCATCCATTGCACTGAGCACAGGGTCCCCAATGAAGGAGCTAGAGAAAGGACCCAAGGAGCTATAGGGGTTTGCAGCCCCATAGGAGGAATAACAATATAAACTAACCAGTATCCCCAGAGCTCCATAGGACTAAACCACCAACCAAAGAGTACACATGGTGGGACTCATGGCTCCAGCTACATATGTAGCAGAGGATGGCCTAGTTGGTCATCAATGGGAGGAGAGGCTGTTGGTCCTGTGAAGGCTCTATGCCCCCGTGTATGGGAATGCCAGGGCAAGGAAGCAGGTATGAGTTGTTGAGCAGGGGGAGGAGTAACAGAATACCAGAGGGGAAACCAGGAAAGGGGACAAAAAAAATTGAAATGTAAATAGAGTAAATATCTAAGAAAAAAAAAAAAGTATTGAAGGGAACCACACTGGGCCAGAGGCAAGTGCTTATGGTTGATAAAGAAACTTATGTAGTCAAGTCTCGAGTGAAAGGATAATGATACGCCTAAGAGATATCATTTAATAAATCCAACAGAAGCTGTAAAAATAGAGATGGGTGGAGAATAAGTGAGGAAACCTAAGATTTAAGATGACAGGTAGATGGCAGTGCCATGCTCTGAGAGACTTGGACCCAGAAGATAAAAAGCTTCCTTCCAGCAGATCACAGGGCACCTAGTAGAGCCATGTCAGATGACACTAAAGATCTGCTGGTCATAACATGTAATTGCAAATTATCTCATAAGGAACGCTGGAGAGTAGAGAGAGACACTGAACAAAGAATAAACCGCCAAAGAGAGGAAACCAGAAGTCTAACTTAGAGAAAGTAAGAAAGCAGTTTTCAAGAATAGGCCTGGCCAGAGGAACTTCCCGCAAAAACCTGACAGCGCTCTGGGAGATTCTAGTCAACACACTTCATGACCCTAAGGATTTTCTTCTTCTTTCTACTGGCTTAGTTCACACAAAAGATAAAATGAGGGGATCAATGAAGTTGAATCTGGAAACTAGCCTTTTGAAAGTGCAGGGGTAAATCATGGTCAGTGGCCTCATAGCTTGTTGGGATAGGCACTGTGACATCGCCAAGACTGATTCCATTCTCATAAGGGGGAAAAAATGCCTGTTTAGCATGTACTCGATTCTATCACCAGTGAAAGGCAGATACGATTTTCCTGATCAGATTTTCTTCTTGCTAATCCTAATGCTTTGTCTTCATGTCCCGCTCGTCAAATCCAACTGAATAAAAAAGCAGTTAATTGGCTCCATACTTCCTGTCCCCAGTTCTTTGGTTATATTCAGCTGAGTTTGATTTTGAGAAATATTTACATATGCTTTTAAGGCTTAAAACAATGACCATGTAAGTGTGGTCATGTAGTAAGTGGTGTTACGGCAGAGCATTTCTGCTCCCACCTTCTAAACTGAAAGAATGGTCTCAAATGGGAATCCTAAGAACAGATGCCATTTGTCATATAGGTCAGTGTGACCCTCTGAGAATTCTTGTGATGGATTAGTTCAAACAAAACCAAACTTCTCTCTCTGACTTCTCTGGACACTTCCTATTTTGAAGATTTCAAAAGACCAGATGAATTTTAGCTTCCATGAAGTCACACAGTGTGGCTCATGACATAACAATCAATGCCAGCCCCTGGGGACCCAGGCAGAAGTCCAAGCACACTGAGAGTACAGAAAGCAGGTAACTATCCTGAGTTATTTTCTTCAAAGCCAACACTACTCAGAGTTCTCAAATTTCCCAAGAAAGAACTGAGAGTGGCGACAAAGAACACCTCATCCGCTGCTCTACAAAGAACTCCAAAGGTAAGAGTTCTCCTCATTGCTCCCAGACAGTTCAACAAAATAGCTCCTGCATCTCAGATGTTTCCCACCAAAAGGAGAAGTTTGGAAGCTCCCAGGAAACAAAGCCAAAAGTGGATTGATTAAGGAAATACAAAATACATACTTTCGGAGAACATTTTGTTTAAAATCATGACCTTAATTGAACTTAGTGGAAATTCTCAAGGATCTGTGTCTGCCTAAATGTTCTATATTTTAAACTTTGTGGCTTTGCCAGATACTTCAAATACTAACACTTGTCAAATTTCCCTTTAAGGATATTCTGAAGGGGACTTTTGCCTTGTGATTTTAAGTAGAATTGACCAAGAGTGGTGTTTGGCTTAGGAGGAGTCTTGGGTGCGTGTCACAGAGTTTTAGGAGAGAACCTATTTTTTCCTACAAAATTGAAAGGCTGTAGGGAGCGGTCCTCACACAATGTTGCCGAGCATTCTGTTCATTTTGGAATCGACCCGTCTGTGATTGAGAGGGAAATCCACCATCTATTCTCCCAGCCTGTAAGTCAAAGAAAAAGCAGCTGGAGAAAAAGTGAGTTTTCTCCTCAGCGCTTGCTTTATGTTGGGTTATGTGGTATTTTGGCTTCTAAAAATATCTGAAGAATGAGAATTTTCAAACTTTCCAGAAAAGTCTTAGGATAAACTCTTGCTCGGAGGATGCGTGCAGACCGTGACGTCTTAGCAGTTAGAACCCGTTGGTACTACTTCTCCATTTCTGGGTTTTTACAGACTTCTCATTTTGATGAAACTCATGGATGCAGCACCGTGGCAGATAACGGGAATTGCCTCTCTGGGTTTGTAATCTTCTTAATACAGGGACTTTCTTAGTTTCATGAAAGGGGGGAGAGGAAATAGTCCAAGTTTTTATTCTGCTTAATTTATTTGCGTGAATAACATAATTGTGGGGATGTGTCATGACTGAATTACTTCTACGGAACCTGCTAAAGTGTGTAAATACAGAACACATGTTAAAGCCTTTACGAAAAGGAGGGAATCAGAAGCCTGTTTTCTAGAAAAATCTTAGAGAGTATCTAAAAGCGGGCATAGAGCAGTTTCCTAATCTGCTTCCAAGGACTGATGTAAACTGTAGCTGTGTGGCCCACCTGCACAAGTAAGTGTATGATATAATGCATCTGAAGTGCTACGTTTTGACATTAAGATTCCATTATTTAGGCGAAAAGTGCTCATCTGCCTCCTGTTTTTAGTCAGACCTCTTCGGTACCTGCCATCCACTAGAAACCAAACTCAGCATGCTGACTGTTTGGGAGTATATAAATGTGGGAGCTTAAAACATCAATAAAATATGAGGTTCTACCTATAATGAAAAAAAAAAAAGCATTGAGTCGCTTTGGCCACTATTTTAGATTTTACAACACAAAATGTGTAAATTCTAGCAAACTTTGGACAAATCACAGTCAAGATATTTCTAAGGATGTGTGTTAAGAGAAATGTCTGAAATCACAAGCCAAATTGCTTGATGGGGAAGGTATACTCAAGTCTGTTTTCTACTTCTGTAGACTTCCCATGCCAACCTTAGCCAAATGCCAGTCCTGTCTAATGCGATGGCACCTCACTGATCAGCTTTCCTAACGTGGTGGCTCACAGCAGTCTTTTGAGTAAAGACTTAATTTGGATTAGGCAAACCTAAAATATCTTCTACTTGTCATACTGAAAATATAGAACATTTTAGGGAAATGTTTTTATAGAACATTTTAGGAAAGTGTTGATTATTTTGATGGAATCATCGATCAGTTAAACTAAGCTTGCATTACATTGGTCTTACAAGTAACTAACATCTGCCTGTCTGCCTCTGGGTAACCACTGGAAGGACCTTTGAAGAGAAGGATAGGGAGTGAATGAGGGATGCATCCCTCAAAATACCTCAAATCCTCTTAGAATTATCAGCTCCAAAGTGTCAGATCACAGTAAGCTCATATGTGACCTACAGACTCTTCTTAGAATAGCAATAGTAAATTGACTAGAATGGTATGGGGGTCTCCAGGGCAAAGCAGCTAGAGATTCTGACTGGGACAGTACATAAGACCCCTTCCAAAATAAAATGCCCTAGTAACTTATGTTATTTCCGTTCATGCCTCTTTGGCCCTAGCTTTACATCTCCCTTTGGTTATCTGACAGTATTCATTCTCAGACCTCACACAGGTCAACTAATTACTTCCCTCTGCTTCAAATAGTACTTTCAGGTACACTCCTCTACAATGATACCATGATTCACCTTGTGACTAAACCCAGACACAGGATAGAATAATTTCTTTCCTTTTCTTGCTCACATCTTCTTTCACTTGTTAACATTAGCCTTTCAACTGACCTCCCTGCCTCCAGAAGAATGAATAACTCTCCCTATCCCACCCACATCTCTACCAACTTCTTGTTGAGGCCCCATGAGCCCAACCCGTACTCATGACAGTTTTGCATTCCAAGTAAGTTCTGGTGATGTTAACACAATTAGTCTATAGGACTCACTGAAGGGCAAAGATAGCTCTTGGACTGAATGGGCTAGTGCTCAAATAACAGAGCATCTCTGGTTGTCATTAGCACTAGACATTAAAAGAGATGAACATCTTAACCAGTTTTTCTGTAGTGTTTTACTGGAGCAATCTAGTTGATGAGTAGGTGAGTTTAGAATACATGAATGTACAGACTATAGGTAGGCATAAATTCCTGTTTCTGTTAAAAAAAAAAAAAAGGAGAGAGAGAGAAAAATCATTTAATACCATTGTCAGAAGTGTTAGTACTGTTAAAAATGTTAGCAATCCTATGACTGACATGCAATTAAGTTGATGCTACTATGGGACATAGGGTTTCTATAATAAGTTCTGATTAAAGTCATGCTAGTAAAGAACTAACAATGCTTCTAATGTGTACATGTCCTCTTCACATGAAGGTTAACATTTCTTTAGCAGATATGTGATGTAACTGTCACTTGGGAAAATGTAAATGCAGTTAACACTAAGCTGCTATGCAGTCTAAATTAAGATTCTAGTTCTACTATTATACTACTCATACTTGTTTATTCTGGGAACATTTTCATAATTATAATATGACAGAAGCTTCTAACATTTGATCAGTAACTTTCTAAATTGAACAGCTGTACTCTAATTGTATCCAATATTTTTCTTATGGTCAGATTAAAACTTTTTTAAACTCTGTGACCTTAATTAAGAGGCTTAACATCAGAACATGTGCTATTCTAATTTTAAAAAACTATTGGTGTAATGGATATTTAATTTATTCTATTTAATTTCGCTTAAAGTGATACTGTTAAATATCATTACAAACACAAAGTCAATGATGTCTAATGTTATTTTAAAGAAAAACCTTTAAAATCCTAGTCAAACTTAAGCTTATTTGGCAACTATCCCACAGGCTATAATTAGAAGCACAAAATGTACTTTGAAAATCTTCACCATGGGTCAACAAATATTTCACATAAGAAGCCACAAGTAAACATTTTGGGCCTTATAACTCCTGCCCCTAGTGTTGCAGCTGCCAAGTAGGCAAAGCAAAAGTGCTATGCATGAGTATGGCTTCTCTCCACTGCAATCAGCCAGCGTGTTATGCATGAGTGTAGCTTTATCCCACTGTAACCAGCCAGTGCGCTATGCATGAGTGTAGTTCTCTCCACTGTAACCCGACACTGCAGTACAGTGTGTTAAGGCATGTGTGCCAGGCTGCCTCCTACTGTAACTGGAGAGTGTGATAATCAAGATCATGGGTATGGCTGAATTTTTAATACAGCTTTATTTAGGAAACTGAATTTGAACTTTACATATGTCAAAATGTGCTTCTACTATGATTTTTGTCATTTAGAAATATAAAGAGTGCGTTTAAGGCTCAAGGTATACAAGCAGGTGGTACTGAGATTTGGCAGACATACTTAAAGCCTCAACCTAAGAACTATATCTGCCTGAGTTTCAGAAACTTCTGTGAACATACACACACATGTACTTTTTCATGAGAAATGTCAATCTAATGCTAAAATATGATAAAATAAGATTGACTAAGGTACATTTTTTAATACTATCTAGAAATGTGCTTCGTCTGCTGTATATGACTATTAAATGCATGTTCACTCATTCGTGGTACTATGCCTCTTGACATCAAAACACCTGTAGAACGTTGATTAATAGACAAATTATACATGATCTAGAACTCCAAAATGTAATACATTATACTTACAGAAAAATTAAGTTAAACTCCAAAAATACTTTAAATATAAATTAATTATTAGTCTAAGAAAGCACACTGGGATATGTACTATCTAAGTTGTTCTTTTTGATTGCCTGGTGGCTTGTGTTTGCCCATTGGTGCATGACATTAACCTGAGCACTCAGAGGCAGAGGCAGGTGAATCTACGCAGTTGAAGACATTCTGGTCTGCATATTGAGTTCCAGGCCAGCCATGACTGCATAGTGAAACTCTGCCAAAAAAATTAGTTTTTTGGAGAATATGTTTTTATTATTTTTAGGTTACATTTTATAATAACCAGTATTAAAAGAGAGTAGATCATGTTTCCTCACATAAAATAAAAGCTTAAATATAAACTTTTTAATACTTTCACACTCTTGATTTTTCTTTCTCAATATACATATACACACAAAGTTTGATCAATGCGAAACCTCCTGTTTTAAACTGTGTATGTAGATTTGGAATTTTCACTTATGTGATTGCCCTTTTGAACTTATGAAGCAATCAAAACTAGACTCAACTATAATATACAGATCGATTTATTACCAACTTTATTATTGCTCATTAAAGCTGCCTTAAGGGACACCAGCTTGTGTGAGAGTGAAGGATCCACTCTTGCCATGAACCTCATCTTTTCTCCGAGGCTAGGCACGGGCAGAGCACCATCATAATCTGGGAAGATACACACTAAGAGCTGCTTACAGGAAAGGAAGCACAGCGAGATTGGCACACCCGAGTCCTCCGCCGAGTAGATGAGAAGTGCTCCGTCTGGGAGCACTCCCTGCCCTTAGAGTTGAAGTAACTTGAGGAGTATAGAATGAGTAAACTACGAAATTTGTGGGAAATTTTATCTTCAGTGTTTCCAAATGGGAGAAAATAACGCAAAAGAAGAGAATGTGGAAGGATAAAGCTTCTCTTACGGAATCTTTAATTTAAAAAAAAAAAAATGCAGTCTTGGTCTGTTTTAACTCTTAGACACGTGAAAATTGTTGAAACAACGAGCAAGATAAAAATTTTAGTTAATGTGATGGATTTGCTTTTCCCGTCTGCTCTAAAGTTGGCCAAGAAGCAATTAGTGGCAGTGTGAAGCTGAGCTTCGAAGGCTTGTAGAAACAGCTTTGCCCGTGACCATCCGTTATACAGGCATGGACAAGAAACCCTTCTACACCTCTGCTCCATTGTGAAACACTTCTACCCCCATATTCTATTCCATAGCCTGTGACTGCAGCTACCCTCGGCCTCGGAAACTGTTTCTGACTCTACTATTCAGTTTTTAAAACATAACTCAAAAATTTTACCTGCAGTTCTCTAAAAATTTTTGTGAGTTCCCCAGCCACCCTGTACACAACGCAAACATTTTCAAGGAGCTGCTCTCTTGTATTCTCACTCTCTGTCTCATCGATAGATATTACTGGGGACTGCGAATTGGACATCGGTGATGGACTGTTTGGTCCTGGTGTTTTTTATCATAGCAGTAATATCCGAAATGAAGACAAAGCCTAAGAAGAGTATCACAATCTTAACGTAGATTGATTCCCATCTTCCCGAGGAACCACTTCCTAACTACCTCACTGATTTCTATCGCCACTGTAGAAGTTTGCACTCTTCACCAACAATGGAAGAGTGTTCTCCGTGTTAGGAACCTGGTTGGAACAAGTTTTACTCTGCATTTTCTGGAGAGCAGGAAAGGTTGTTAACTAGAGAAGATGAGAGGCACGGGTGTTAGTGTTAATGTACTGAGAGCCATGAACCAGACAGAGCCCAGTGTGAAAGAGAAATGAAGTAAAGATGGTATGCCTCTGTCCTGGTTTGCTTTCTATTGCTAGGATAAATACCATGGCCAATGCTGAGTATCAACTTTGCCCAATCTTTGAGAGTTAGAACAGATTAAAAAGCAAAACTGCACTTCAAACATTGTTCTCCAGTTAGTATCATCCTTATGATCAACCAAGCTTAAACTATCAAGAGAAAAGTTTGCAACTATTGATTAGTGCTATCACCACTATACAGGCTCTGGTTGTATTATTTTTAATCATATTCTGATGGGAAAGAGACTACACACCACATTATTTTATGTGATGATCCAGAAATTAAAGCAAAACCCATTTTTTTTTGTGTCTTTCCAACAGCCATAGAAATCTAATAATTATAATAAACACAAACATTGGCTCGCACTGAATGTTGGATGCGACTTGTGTTTTCTTTTGAAGATAATTATTTCACTTTGTACAGCTGCCAGCGGGTTGGCTTCCACTATGGAATAAACCTCTGTATTTATGGGTAGGATGCTGACGGTAATTAAAACCTGGAGAGGAATGCAAATAAGAAGCAGCTTTTTTTTTTTCTATTTTAAGAAAATATATCTATAACAAAAGCCATCATTTAAAAAAAAAAAAAAAAAAAAAAAAAAAGCTTTTTGCCATGTAGAAAAACAACAGAAAATAAATCACCTATTAAGTACCAGGAACCTAAACTATACTAAAGCATTTTTGCTAACTGTTGTGTCATCTTAAAAAAAAAAAAGAAAGAAAGAAAGAAAGAAAGAAAAGAAAAGAAAAAGGAAAAGAAAAAAAATTCATGTGTTTCTCTGAACCCAATTTTCCTAGAGAAAATTGTTAGATGAGAAAAACAAAACAGAACAAACTAAGGAATTTAACCCCCCCACAGCTCCCAGACTCAGCTCCCAGACAGGTTCTGTGAAAGGAGTTCCCAAGCATGCTTTAAGGGACTGGGAAAATAAAATGAGCACTAAGGGACTGCGGTCTCAGTCTTGCATGCCACCCAAGGAGTCTCTCAGCAAAACACAGCGTTCCCCTCCCTACTCAGCCTTTTCCTTCCAGTTCTCCTTCTCTTTCTCTTTGCCCAGAGGGTTTAAATTTTTTTATATGGTACTGCATGAAATATTAGCTATATAACTAATTTGTTGCGAAAGAGATGAGCTCTCACAAGGTGAAGTGGAGTAGCAATTTGTGTGAAGGGACCACCACAGTAACAAGTGTAAGATAGTCAGTTGGCAGCATCTAATTTAAACTAATCTGAAAGGAAACCTCTCACTCTTAGCTCCTAAATCAACTAAGCTTGGACTTCGAAAGATCACACATGGAAATTCTGTAATGAAAAGCAAAGCTCATTCAAGTAAATTTGCTTAACAGTGTAAAGCTGTTCTATTAAACATTAACAAAATTTGATTTAGCGCTGCGTTTAAATTTCCCAGACCCCACTGGAAAGAAGACTGAAGGTATGGTAAATGCATTCTTTGTAGCTTAGTTCCCATGGGTAACATGGCAGTGTTAAAGTGAACTGAGTTTTTACATGCTGCGCTCAACACCAAAAGACTGCATACAGATAATGTGTTGAGATTTAATTTTAAAATTTGAGACAGGCAATTCCTGCATGTGATACAAAGTTCCAAGGCTATGAAAGGCTCTCCTGAGAAAAGAAAACCATGTCTTCCTGCATTGTCATCACACTGCCTTTTGTGTTTTTTTTTTTTTTTTTAAGTAAAATCTTGGTGGACTGGAAACCAGGATAGATTTTGAGTAATTTCCAATTTTACAGAACTATTGTGGTGACAGATTACACACAACACACAAATACATAAAGGTTTTGTCACTATTCCTGTCTATACATTATTTCACAAATGCTTTCCTTCTCAACAGTGCTTTGCATTTCTATGACCGGTAATTCTAAGGTAACCTGGTACCTGTTAGCTAATTTGTTCTATTAATATAATATCAAAAATTCTACCTCGAAGGGCATATTACAGTTGTTATGTTTTACCAAGTATGTGTTTAGATTTTATTTGCTGTACACACTGTTGTCAAAATACCTGATAGAATGCTGTTAGTGCATTGTTTTGTATAGTATACTGTGAGCCATCACCCCACACCATGAAAACTGGCAACTGAAATTAAACTTTGGACATGCCTGTAACGAGGAGTGCACATGGCATACAGTAAACTCTTCCTCATCCCATAGGTGCCTGGGGTGGGGACCTCCCCAGGTCTGTGCAGAGCTGGAAACTTTCTGGTTATAAGAAGTCAGTCTTGTTCTGCTTAGCCCTCTGCAGACTTGGGGAGAATCTGAAGGCTGCAGGGGCCACTATTTTTGAAGCAGAATGAAAGATAAGACAGCGGATCTGTAACTCACATCTTTATTTCTTTATCTCTCAGCAAATGTCCTGTCGGACTTGAACAAAGGTAGAGGTTTATATACTGTGACTTAGCACATACCATCCAGAGGAAAAGAATAAGATATCTTCAGGCTTCATAGAAATCAAGGAAAATAGGCCCACCACACGTACAGGATGCATTTCAGACAGGAAGGAAACCTGATGTCATCCCCCCATAGAGCACTCCAAGGCTGGAGGCCACACAACCTATTTTGAGGGCCTTGACAAATTGGGTAAAGTAAAAATCTGTAAAAGTAACTTTTACTCACCTGATGTAACTATCCACTTAGAGGCTTACTGCCTCCATCTGCTAACATAGGCCTAGTCCTGGAAGCTTCTAGCCTCCACACTATTGGGGCCTGGGGATTACCTCACAAACCACACAAAAACACCAATCTTAGACAGGGAAAGTTTATTGAGTATAACATCCCAGTACTGGTCAACCAGGGCCATGGTCCAGATTCGGGAACTGAACCATGACATTGAATTAAGATTCTAGAGGGTTTTTAAGTCTAAAATATACTAACATCTGTGCCAAGTTATTTTACCAATCTGGATTTAGAGATAGGAGATGTCCTTGGGAACATGTCCTTGTTGTACACTTGTCCTGTTCCCATTGGTTGGGGTATTCAACTGTGGTAGGGAACTTGTCTTGTCTAATATTCATGTTGTAACTTGTCTACCATGATGGGACTTAGGTAACATTCATGTCTTGACTTGTTAACCATGATGGCAGTTACCCAGGTTCATGTCTTTTTCTGCCAAGTAGGATGTTGGTTTCCAGGGAGGTCTTGGTAACTTAAACTTTCTGAGAACACTGTCTTAGTCAGGGTTTCTATTCCTGGACAAAACATCATGACCAAGAAGCAAGTTGGGGAGGAAAGGGTTTATTCAGCTTACCTTTACATACTGCTGTTGATCACCAAAGGATACAGGACTGGAACTCAAGCAGGTCAGAAAGCAGGAGCAGAGGCAGAGGCCATGGAGGGATGTTCTTTACTGGCTTGCTTTCCCTGGCTTGCTCAGGCTTCTCTCTTATAGAACCAAGGCTACCAGCCCAGAGATGGCACCACCCACAAGGGTGATCACTGAGAAAATGCCTTGCAGCTGAATCTTGTGGAGGTATTTCCCACAACTTAAGCTCCTTTCTCTGTGATAACTCCAGCTTGTGTCAGGTTGACACAAAATTAACCAGTACAACCACTATCCAAAATGGAGGTCTTATTCCTAATAATTATAATTATTCTTATTCTTATTGTTATTGTTATTCTTATTCTTATTCTTAAATTGTTTCACGTGTCTCTCTTATGCTGGAGTTCATTTCAGGGGCAGGTTATAAAGGCAAATATAATAAAAGCTTATACATAGGTGCAGGAAGTGCTTTTTGGTGGATGGTTCAGGTCAAGCTTATTGTGGGTAAGATACAAAACAGTTCTATTGACTTCTATTGTGATTGGCTCCCAAGGGGACAGAATATGTACTCAGTCTTGGCATTAGAAAGTTTCCTACTTAACAGAACATATGAAGAAGCTTCCTTATGATAGCAGGCTATCCAGGTAACATTTTACCTAGACCTGACATGTACAATCTAGTCTAGGCCTAGCATGTCTTCAGCCTCTGAGACTTGCTGGTCAATATGTTCCCGCTTTCTGTTCTTTCTGATCTCTGGCTGGCTCTTTCAACTCAGCTGTTCGGGCTCAGATTTTTTTTTTTTCTCCAAACTGACTGATTCACTCTGGCTTCTCCTGAATTGTTCTGCTTGGCCTCAAACTAACTCTGGCAGAATAATCTAATCTCCTGGCTTCCTTTCATTCTCTGGCTCATTCTGTCTTCACTTGTGTCTAGCTTGTTCTTTCTACAAACTGTCTTTCTATCACTGTCCCAGTTAAACTGCCACCTTCCTCTGCTCTGCTCTCTTGAGTAGCTTCCCTTGCCTTTCTCTTCTCGTGAGAGTTGGCCATATCCTATTTTGTCAAATCTTTCTCTGATTCATCTCTTTGTCTGTCATTCAATTGGACACCACTTTCATTCTTTTTTTTTTGTTTTTGTTTGTTTGTTTGTTTTTTGTTTTTTCAAGACAGGGTTTCTCTGTATAGCCCTGGCTGTCCTGGAACTCACTCTGTAGACCAGGCTGGCCTTGAACTCAGAAA
>NC_034611.1:32460588-32477135 GCF_900095145.1 Mus pahari | reverse complement strand
GCCTGCCTCTGCCTCCCGAGTGCTGGGATTAAAGGCGTGCGCCACCACGCCCGGCTAGACCGGCTAGACACCACTTTCAAATACAAGTGTTTCCTTCTACAAATTAGCATTACCTTTACTGTTTTGGATTAAAGGTTACGGTATACTAAGGGCACATCTGTATTCCAGCCTAGAGGGGTGAAGAGTGCGTGCTAAAGACTGAGCCACACTAAAACTAGAAACAGCTTTTCAGTAGGACAATCTCGGGGTTCAGAATGTGATTAAATATTCTGCAATAGGAATCCTTCACAAACTGCCATCAGTTTCATCTGAGACATTTGAATTACCTGTTAGAAGGGAGGGGATACCTGACTCCAGTCTGAGGACTAGCCTCAAGATGTAACTTGTCATACTGAGCTTAAACTGAAATGTATGTACTACAAGGTATAAATTTAACATTTCTAAGAGAATCATAAATCACTTTAATTAAACAGATTGGAAATTACATAATTTCTAAATGTGCTCTCATAAACCCTTTAATTGAAAATGTTAAGGGCTTTTCTTAACAGGACCAGAAATGATCTCTTCTTTCATTCTTGTGTTTTATGAATTTTAAGATCATAAACCAGGAAGATCATAAACCAGTTCATACATCAATGTGAAGAAATGTAAAAATATATTATTTGACTAGTCTGCTACAAGCTCAGAAAATAATATGTGATTGGTTGTAAAAGCCTATCTATTGCCTTTTGTTGAATGGCTGAAAGTTCACCTTCTTTTTAACCTGGAGTTGTGATTTACATAAATTGTAGATTTTTGAAAGAACTGTTCTGTGAGTACTATAAAACAAAGAATATATAAACTATCACTATAAATTACTACACACTAAACATCTTCTTCATTTTATTCCTTTTATTGAACAGCTTCTAATACTATCCATATAATGCAGAAGTAGAAACTCTTTCTTATACTTAAAGGCATATTTATTTTTTGCTTGATTTGCTATATTATGATGCTTTTCAGCTTTTTAAAAATTATACAATGTTGGGACTAACCAACTATAATATAGTGATTCGAGCCCCAAGCAATGTTCCAAGCTTCCTAGAATAGAAATCACTAATTG
Organism: Mus pahari; assembly: GCF_900095145.1. Taxonomy (NCBI): domain Eukaryota; kingdom Metazoa; phylum Chordata; class Mammalia; order Rodentia; family Muridae; genus Mus; species Mus pahari. Next base: position 32,476,033 of record NC_034611.1, on the reverse strand, counting down.
GCCCTGCTCTAGAGCAACTGCTAAAATGAATATATTTGTCATCTGTTTATGGTAACTAATGAAAAAAGAATTGACTTTGCCTGTTAGTAGTGAAATTACTTTAAAATATAGGGAAAATAAACTGACTACCTTGGTTATTTAGTGCTCAGAGCCTCACCTCTTTATGGCTTATAACCCTGAGATCACTGATGGAAAGTTCATGGAAAGGCCACAGCTTCTCTTTCCAATTCTGTTTCCACAGCCCAAGGCAACATTCTCTGACCTACCACCCAAATGTCTGTCTTGATAAGGGTTACCCCAGTGATTAATGTGTGGTGCAGACATGGCCCTGGTAACAGTTTTGCTCTGTCCTCACTAGTTTTAATTTCTACAATGGCATATGACACTATTTGCTGGCAAGTTTGCATTTGTCATTAGGAGCAAGGGAAGCAGTTAGGAACGTTGTTGAATAGGCATATCAATGACTGTCCAGCACCACTGAAATCATTCACTAGCATGAATATGATGAGGCAATTTCCAGCTAGAAAGGATGACCAAAAACAAAAATTAAAAATCTGATATGATTAATAACTCTCTAGGACTTCACAGATTAGTTGTTAACTGAGGATATACAAAGCTAGAGAACACTTGCCAGTGTGTATTATATTTGTCCTGGTAGACTTCAAGACTGGACGTCATCACTAGGAAACAGGGTTGCCTTGCTCCCTAATATACACTGAGCCTGTGTGGTACCATTAGATGAGTCAGCTCTCTAAGCATGTCTTCAACAAGGCCTGGTACAAAGATTCCTGAAAAGGCTTCAAAGAGACTAAAACAATCCAGGAATTGGATTTGCTTTCCCAAAATATCTTTTCCAGGAATAGCTAAGCAAGAACACAGAGACTGGAAAGACAGGTTCAAATCATATCTTCTGAAATGTTCATTGTTCCTGTTGTAATGATAGATTAAAGGAAAGCAGAGATGTGGTTAAGACCCAGTTACCTTAAGGACAAAGGAGCTTGGGGACTCTTATGAAAGAACAGGGGGAAGGAGTGAAGGCCCAAAGGGGAAAGGAACCCCACAGGAAGACCAAAAGAGCCAACTAACCCCAACCCTTGGGGCTCTCAGAGACTGAACCATCAACCAAAGAACATACATGAGCTGGCCACACATATGTAGCAGATGTGCAGCTTGTCTTTATGTGGGTCCTGAACAACTGAAGCAGGAGTTGTCCCAAAAGCTGTTGCCTCTATGTGGAATATGTTCTTCCATCTGGACTGGGCTTCCTTGTCTGGCCTCAGTGGGAGAGGATGCACCTAGCCTTGCAGATACTTAATGTGCCAGGGTTGGGGGAGACCCAGGGGGTCCTCCACCTGCTCAGCATAGAAGGGGTGGGAGGATGGAGAAAGGATTGTGGGAGGGGTGACCAGGAAGGGGACGGTGAAAAGGATGTAAAGTGAATAAATAAATAAATAAATAAATAAATAAATAAATAAATAAAAATAAGAAAATGTTGCTTATACATTAGTGGATTAAAAATCAAGTGCACTATGAAGCCTATGAATTTACTTCTGAAAGAATAAAATGTCTATTAAAATGTTATGTTCATAACTTCATGAGAATGATGGTTTTTACCTCTGTTACAGTTAATGGCTACTATCACAGTGCCATTGTAAAAGTAATCTCTCCGTAAAACCATACATCTTTTTTCTTTGCTCATCTCCACAGAATAAATTAGCAGATGGAAAAGTCTAGTCCACTGCTCTATTTCATGGGAGAGTACTTCGCTGGCTCTCGGGAGAATTCATGTTTGAACTCTCTACACAAAACATCAAACTTCCAACAATCTGGGCTTGCAAAGATTCCCTAGAGACTAATATCAAACATTCCACCCCAATTCTCTGTTGCTTGATTTAGGTTATTTTTGATTGATGTCTGAAAGTTATGACTTTGGTTATTTTAAGATTGTTGGGTTGTTTGGTTGTGATTTTTTTTTTTTTTTTGGTCAGTAGCATTTTTAAGGGGGCAAAAATAGCTACTCTGTCAAAATGTGAACCATAGTTTCTAGCTATAGGATGCCATGACTTTTTCATTTTTGCATGCTTGGGTGGCATCATTAGCAGCGAATAGAATTCTTATTTTGTGGTTAAGAAAAATTACATGGCTTTACTCAGTCGAGTACATGTGTAAGGGGTGAAGGGAAGAGCACATGAGACACCTGTCTCAGCAAGCACAGGGCAGCCGTAATTATGCAGTGTAGACTGCTTTGACCACCCTTTGTAAAGGATGGTGCACATAGTCCCTTGATCGATGATGTTTTAAAATGCTTCTGCCTGCTCATTTACACCTGTCTGACCTTCCAGCAATTCTTTGAAATTAAAGCCCTACATGAGAAAGTTAATCCAATGAAGTACAACTTAAATTAAGAACCCTCATCCAGTCTGCTTCTCCAAGTCATCCATGAAGCAGACAAATTTCATATTGCGAGATTTTTTACTGTTTTCCAAAAGCACGTTAATAATGTTTCCAAGGTTATTCTTTGAATCATATTTATCCCTAAAATTCTAAAACAAATGAATCATCCCCAGAAGGTATTCTGGGAAAAACACACAAGTAAAATTAAGCCAGAAATCCCAGCAGAGTCCAAAGAGTACATATGTTGGCATCTATACCACTGATTTTCAGTCTTTTTAATACTGGCATACTTCAGGACAGTTTCTGATGTCATAGTGACCCACCAACCATAAAATTAGTTGTTTCTACTTCATAACTGTAATTTCGTTACTGTTAATGAATCACAATGTAAATTCTGATATGCTACTATGTAACTCCCTTGAGGGTCATGATCCACAGATTGAAAACGGCTGATCTATATGACAGTAATTTATGAGCATCTATGCCATTAAATTATGCACTTGAAAAGAAAGTCATCTTAAATACCATTTGCCACACATTCTCTATGTAAGGCTTGTAATCACTGTGATTATTTTTAATCAGCATTACCCACTGCCTTGGTGAATACAAAGCTATAATCAAATCAATGAGGTTAACTTATAATTGGATTTAGAATAGAGGATATATGATAATTCAGCTCCATCAGGCTACAACACAAAGAGATAAAGTTCCTTGAAAAACATAACTGCACAGAGCTATCGTTGGAATTCGTAGGGTCAAATTTACTTAATCTCTATCACAGAAAGGTAAAAGCTCACTTATTTGAGAATCTCGTATCCCTGATTTTTAAAAAAAAGTAAGAAATCAAACATATAATAGTTCTTGGTTTTTACAACACTGCATTAGCTGACATTTTGCACATTGGAAAAGAATATATGTGTAAAATGTAAGAATAACAAATCAGCTTTATATAGTAGAATCCATTGTATATTCAAAGACTTTTATCTAACTTCCTAAACTTTTTCAAAATCAAAAGTTAATTTAAAACTGAACCTTGTTGTTACAATCACCACCATACTTAAAAAAAAATCCTTCTATCATATTGTGTGTGCATGAGTATGTTTCTATATTACAAATGTGTGTGTGCTTTCATGTGTGTGTGTATAAAATTTTCTGATTACTGTCTTTTGCTGGTATTACTTATGTGAATAATACAGATTTATGGAATCTTTGCCACTATCTGTTTTACAGATTATAAAGTTTGGTGTTGGGGAGGGTGCCTGTGACTTATCTGCTTTTATTACCATATGGTGAGATGGTAGAGAAGCATGTATTTATTTTATTTATTTATTTTATCTCCCATGGACACACTGGCTGTGTCTTGCTATACAGATAGTCTACTGTTCTGAGCATGCATATATATTTGTTTTTCTCTCTTTCTCCCTCCCTCTCTTTCTCCCTCCCTCCCTCCCTCCCTCTCTCCCTTCCTCCCTTCTTCCCTCCCCCCTCCCTCTTTCTTTCTTGGTATAGTAGAACTTGCTAAATTCTTTTAGTAAATTCTTTAGTATGGATTACGCTGAGGACATTTCCAAGTAGTTTCTTGACTCTCCTCTTAGGCATTTTCTTGGGTCCTTCAGCTGCCCACTTTTTCTTCTTTATGCATTTGTTGGAATCTTTCCATGTTCTGGAATGTGACTCTTCTCTGATTCTGTGGTTCATTTTCACTAACTTAGTTTCTTGACAAACAGAAGTTCTTACGTGTAACTTAACATGGAATCTATGTGGATAGTTTTTTTTTTCTGTCTTGAGAACTCTTTCACATGGACACATTCATTCTGTCTGTATTGTCATCGTTTCTGATTTGCCCTACCTTATAATCTAGCAGAAATGATGTTTTCACATGAAGAAAAATAGCACCTTCCTAATTTTGTGCTTTTTCACTTGGAAACTCAATTGCCCCAGAGTCAATTACTGAAAAGACCATTTTGTCCCTCATCATTCATCTTGGATAATAAACCCTTCCAACTTGTCACATGCAACACTGTTTCTCAGGTCACATGTCTATATGGGTGGGTTCATTCCAGGGATCTGTGTAGCTAACACTGTGTCTCTGCCACACTGCATGTTGCAGTAGCTCTGTTCTTGCCTGACATCTGACTCTGGGACCATTCACATCTTGTTCTTGACTGAATGTGATTTGATTATTCTCAGGCTTTGCATTCCCATGTGGGATATAGAACAAGCTCATAAACTCCACCCAAAATAGTCCAATGGTGTTTTTGTTTGATCTGTCAAGCAAGAAGAGGGAAAACACACACACACACACACACACACACACACACACACATTCAGAACAGCAAATCTTCAACTCCATGAATAACTTACATCCTTCTTCCTACTTGGGTTTTCTTCATGTTCCGTCAAAGCTTTTATATCTTTCTATGTAATGACCTATTACATAGTAATTGGGCAGATGTTTCAAAATCACATTGCCAACTTTACTGATTATTGCCATTGGATGATAATAGGATAGACTTTGACATATACATTTTACCCATTCTAATAACCTGAAAGCATAATGAGATACTTGACTCTCTAATCAGATCACCAAAAATAAAGTATTTGCTTCCTTTCCATTCTTGCTCTTTTTTTTTCTCTCTCTCTTCACTTTGATGCAGTCGGTGGCTTCCTAGGGAAGCTGATACATTTGATGGTGGATAAGTTGCCGTGGGAGCTGATGTTATCATATTGAATGATGCTGTCAGAGAAATTTGAGCTACAGAAAAGTAAGAAACACAACTGCTGCAGGCCTTCTTTCTAATGTCCATCCTTTTACCCAGAGCTCTTTCTCCCCAAGTGGCATGTCCCTTTTATACTTTCCTGGGTTTTGTGGTTTCTCCAAGTTATATAGTTACTACATCTGAAGACTTGGTACTAAGAACCACACGTGCAATTCATGTGCAGTGTTTTCCTTGTCAAAAGAATGGCACTGAGACTTTGATTAGTATGGTTTTTAAATCACACTTCTGGTGCATTAGTAATTTGTTTTTTTAATGTAGCCAATGAGTTTCCTTCCCATTCTTTGACCTTCATCTTATTCTCTCTTTTGAATTTTTCAGGCATGGAATGACATAGATTGTATGAGTTTTCCTGTGTTCAAGCCAGGTTCTAGACAATACCAACCTAATTCAATTAGTCTTTTAAACCAAAATCTTAGTCTTTTAAACTAAAACACACAAGAACTCAGAGGTCAGTCCTTACTGGTTGCCATGGTCACCATAGCTGGCTTGGTATCACCATACCTGAGGAGGTTTCTCTGGGGAGGAAGTTTTTGTTGCGATTGTCTCTCTTCCTAGCTTGCTGATTCCTTACTATTTTAAGTTTGAATTTTTGTGGGGTTTTGTTTTGCCAATTCAGCAATACATTTTGTCTTGTTTTCTGTTCTTGGGGGAATATTTCTGTGAATATAATTTTCCAAACTTTCAGCAATGACCACCTTTACCATTAAATTTTAACTCTGATATCTGGCAACAAAGTATACATAAATATTTTCGTTCAAAGCAATTATGTAATATTTAATGTAATTTTGAAAGTTTCCTCTTCATCTTATTGAAATTGTTTCTCACTTGCACTAATAAGTTCCTTTCTAACGCTCTTCCAAAGCTCATGTTGCTCCACAAGACTTTTATGTTTCCTACTTTTCTGAACCGCAACTTTTTCTGACAACATCAGCTCCCACGGCAACTTATCCACCATCAAATAGTTCAGCTATGAAAAAAGTCAAACCTACTGTAATGTAATATAACGTGATATGATGTGGACAGACAACCTGGTGCATCTCAAATTCAGCTCCTCAAAAATCAGTGCATATAAATTTGAAGTAATCAATTTTTCTCCTATGCCCCATCTTCTGCAGCCCAATAATCCTATGAGGAAGTCAGATATGAAATCTCAGGATCACTCATTCTGGCTCTTCCATGTATTCACTTAGGTCCTACTAAATCTTGCTTCACCTACACATATCTCACATCATCCTCTTCTCAGTGAGACATCACCTCCAGCCTGAGTGCCTCTGGCTGTCCATCCTTCCCTGACTGCCAATGCCATTCCCATGCATTGTCTGTACTTCTTACAATGCTAGGAGCAGATACATGAATGTGCTATTGTGTTACTTCTCCTAAACTCTAGAAATCTGTCTTAGCTCTGTTCTCCATCTTCTCAGATTTCACATATGGCCTGTGTGTTGCACACTATACCATCTACACTTATGTGAACAAAATCTAGCCATTACTCCAATAATGAAATTGATTAATGACACATTTCTCAAAACAAATCTATGCCTATAGCAAGATATGATTGTATAAATCATATCTAACCCTATGTAATTTGATATATGCATGAATTATATAATTTAATGTAAATTTATTTGTGTTTTATTCTAATTTTTCCATTAATAACTTTCCTCATGCAAAAGGTCACAATGAATCTCTTTCACATCCCTCTCACATTAACAACTTTTTAAATGAAGACACAGTATTTATCAATCAAGTGGAAATAAGTTTCTGATTGATTTTCTTAAAGTGTCTTCTAATCATATCTTTCACTATTGCTAAGTTTTCATAAATGTCACCTAGAAGCCTGTCACTTACCTACTATAAAAAAAAAGTTTGACTGTAAATTGAATCTTAAAGCAACGAAGCTCTTTACTTCAGTTATACTTTCCAAATTTGTTCACTAATATAATAATGCCATCTCCTGCATTGCAAGCCACTTTGCATACATTTCTTGCTCCTGTCTATGAATGCCTCATGCGTATAAGCATGCTTCCCAATTGTGTTAGCCCATAGTAAATGACCCACCCCATAAACTCAAGGACAGAGAAGTTTATTTTGGGTAAGATACCAGACGCCAGTTTTTAAGAGGTGCAGATTTAAGTTCTTAGATCATGCATTTTTTCATCCAAATGATCCTGGCTTCAGAAAACAGATTCTTTACCTGCCAAATGAGAAAACCAATACTACACTTTGGCGAATCTATATGAAGATAAAAAGAATCTATGCACACTGGTAAAAATAATATTTGGCTTTCAGGAAGCTGAAGTATCATACCCCATTGTTAATGTTTGTTACACCAGGGTTGGTACCCGCTTGCCATGTTCATGACTTTTTCACCCTATGATTCAGAAGTCAGCCTGCCCATTTTCCACCAATTTTTGCCTCTAACTCCACCACTGATACTGCTATTCACAGCCAAAATCTGGTTCCAACACCTGGGAAACTGACCGTAGGCATCCAGAATGGGTAACCACGTCAAAGCACGTTGTGTGATACTACTGATAGTCTCACTCCCGATAGGGAAGCTACCAAAGCAATAGTACTACCAAAGTCAAACTTGATGAACCAATGAGTTTACTGGAGTTACTTACAGGAGTAGGGGAATGACTTCAAGAGAGTTGTATCACCGAAGCCCACCCGTCTATGGACTACATATCAGGGAACCTAGAGTACACTGTACATCATGTTATAGGTCAGCAGGTATCTCTTCCAAGAAGCTGGGCTTATCTGGAAACTACCAACTCAAAGGAAATTGCTACAGCACAAAAGTAGGAAGATTTCTTTCACTAAGCATCTTCCTTCTAGATAGAGCTAGCAGGGCTAAATGAGTTTCCCGAATACCCACTTAAGGGAAGAAAACTGAGGAGATAATTTTGGTTGACATATGTTTCCACCTAGAAAGAGAGCGGAGCCAAGATAGACAAATTATATGTTCATTACACCCATGCAGATTTGGCTTCTCCAAGCAGTTCCTGAATCTGTAATTGCTGAAAATAATTCCTGTCTCCTTCCTTGAGGGAGGTAAATTTCAGATGGACATAAATCACATGAGAAACGAAAAAGACTTATCTTCACTCTCCACCCCTAAAAATTCCGACTTGGGTTTTAAAAAGTACCTTAGCCATTTAGACATTTGTCACGCATAGAATGCTACTTCAATTACTGTAAGTTTTCAACTCACTTTGCCGCTCCCCAACCTTATCCAGATGTGAATAAAATGCCCCAACCCTCTTAGTAGGTTATATGTATGCTCTCTACCAACGTGTTGTAAGTTTTGTGTGTTTTTATATAGCCTTTACAACCTCTAGCTGGCTTTTTTACAAATAAAATATACGTTATATATTTATTAAATTCATAGATAAATTAAACGTGTATAAACACCTTGGGAGGATATTGAGAAACTCAAAGATGGCGGCCAGTCCTCTCTGTCCTCACCTTGCTTGGCATGCTCTGTCAGGTATACCTTTGGTAAATCTCTTGGTTCTGCCCAGCAGAGTAAAATATAAGTAGATATGCTGCTCACAGATTTGGCCTCCTCATCAGTTCCTCACCATAAAATATAACTTGACAGGAAAATATTCTTTACTTGAAAAAATAGCAGCTAGGAAACATCCTCCTCATCTGAGAAACTCACATCCTTTTATACACAAATTTAAACTCTGGAGCAAGAATATGATGAACACAACCTTGTTTATCTTCCTGTGCTGGGTGATACATCACATCACCTCTAAAGCAATCTTCTAAACCTGGAGTACATATAGATAAAAATTATGAGCTTAAGTTTATATCAACTGTGGGATGAATTTGAAAACTTGACACAAATGCCTCAATTATATAGCACACATGAATGACGATGAGTGCATACCTACATGGGTTGACATATCCTGTGGGGGCACATTGCTAATACTAATAGTTCTTAAGGCTCATAATCATAAGTCAGGTTTGCTCAAGGATTTTAAACCTCCCAAGACAAACTTCCCTGCTGTCTTCGACAAGTTAGCACCAGGAGAGGGGTACTTCTCATTCCTCTTGTCTGCAGCGTTACCATTCCATGGCTAAGCACCAATCCTTGACACTATTAGTGATACACTGTTGTGCTTGCAGACAGGAGCCTAGCATAACTGTTCTCTGAGAAGTTGACTGAAACAGAGGCAGAGACCCACAGCCAAACACTGGCTAGAGCTCAGCAACTCTTATGGAAGGATTTACTGCTACATTGACTGCAGCAATACATTTCTTCTATGAGTATTTAAAAAAAAAAAAGATGTTGAATCCATACACAAGAAAGAGAAAAAATACAAAATGATGCGCGCTCGCGCGCGCGCGCACACACACACACACACACACACACACACACACAAATGATTGGTAAAATTTCATACATCTGAAAAAGACTCTTTTTGTCTAACCTCTCCACATTTAGTCAGAGCTTCAAAATACTACTATTTCAAGGTCTTCCTGTATGCCTCATCTATCACAGTAAGAATCTGTTCTCTGTTCCTGTAGCAACCTCTTACGTTCTTTTCTCATGCCTTATAAACTGAAAATGATGGCGTGGTTGCTTGTCTGTCCTTCCTTTCTTTTTGTTAATTCCTATTCATTCATTCATTCATTCATTCATTCACTTTACGTCCTGATCACGGCCCACCTCCAGTCTTCCACTCACACACTCCATCCCCCCTTTGTTCCTTCTCCTGTTCTCTGAGAAGAGGAGCCCTTCTTCCCAACCCATCCCTCCACACTGGCACATCAAGTCTCTGCAGAACTAGGCGCATCCTCTCCCAATGAGGTCAGACAAGGCAGCCCAGTTATGGGAACATATTCCACAGACAGGCGACAGCTTTAGGGACAGCCTCCACTCCAGTAGTTGAGAGACCCACATGAAGACTGAGCTGCATATCTGCTACAGATGTGCAGGGGAGGGGGGAGACTGTGTATGCTCTTTGGTTGGTGGTTCAGTCTCTGAGAGCCACCAAGGGTCCAAACTGGCTGACTCTGTTGGTCTTCCTGTGGAGTTCCCATCCCCTTTAGGGCGGTTAATCCTTTCTCCCCAACTCTTCCATAAGAGTTGCTGAGCTCTAGCCAGTGTTTGGCTGTGGGTCTCTGCCTTTGTTTCAGTCAGCTTCTGGGCAGAGCCTCTCAGAGGACTGTAATGCTAGGCTCCTGTCTGCAAGCACAGCAGTGTTATCACTAATAGTGTCAGAGGTTGGTGCTTCCCCATAGGATGGTTCTCATTCCCCCAGTCTCTGCTCCATCTTTGTCCCTGTGTTTCTTATAGACAGAACAAATTTTAGGCCAAAAGTTTTGTATGTGAATTGATGTTTTAATCCCTCCATTGTGGGTCCTGCCTGGCTACAGGAGCTAGACTCTTCAGGTTCCATATTCCTACTGCTTTGCATCTCAGCTAAAGTCTCTCCTATAGACTCCTGGGAGCCTCCCCCATCCCAGGTCACTGGCATGTCCTAGAGATGTTCTCAATCACTCCCCACCCCAACCCCCAGCTGCAGATTTCTATTCATTCTACTGGTCCTCTCTCCTGTCTCTCCCTACACTTGATCCTGAACCCCTCACTTCCCTCCCCATTCCCTCACCCACACAATTCCTTCCCTCAATCTGCCTCCTATGACTATTTGCCTCCTTCTAAGTAAAATGCAAGCATCCTTGACTGAGATTCCTTCTTGTTTAGCTTTGCCTCTGTGACAAGTAGCATGGGTATCCTATATTTTATGGGTAATATCTATAAGTGAGTATATATCATGTATGTCCATTTGTGTCTGAGTTATCTCACTTAGGATATTTTTCTAGTTCCATCCATTTGCCTTCAAAGTTAATGATGTCCTTGTTTTTAAAACCTAAGTAGTGGGCTGGTGAGATGGCTCAGTGGGTAAGAGCACCGACTGCTCTTCCAAAGGTGCAGAGTTCAAATCCCAGCAACCACATAGTGGCTCACAACCATCCTTAACAAGATCTGACTCCCTCTTCTGGAGTGTCTGAAGACAGCTACAGTGTACTTACATATAATAAATTAATTTTTAAAAAAAGACTTTAAAAAAAAGAAATTAAAAAAAAATAATAATAAAACCTAAGTAGTATTCCATTGTGTAAATGAACCATATTTTCTGTATCCATTCTTCGGTTGAGAGACATGTGGGTTGTTTCCAGTTTCTGAGTATTACAAATAAACTTACTAGAAACATAGTGGGGCATGTGTCCTTGTGGTATGCTGGAGCATCTTTTGAGTGTATATTCAGGAGCAAAGTGGCTAAATACAAAAATTCATTCAAAAAAAATCAGTACCCTCCTTTATACAGATGATAAATGGGCCGAGAAAGAAATAATGCACACAATCCCCTTCAAAATAGCTACAAATAATATAAAATGCATCTGGTATAACGCAAACCAACAAGTAATAGACCTGTATGTCAAGAGCTTCAAGTCTCTGAATAAAAAAAGAAGTTGAAGAAGATATTCAAAGATTGAAAGATCTCCCATGCTCATGGATTGGTAGGATTAACATGGGAAAAATGGCCGTCTTACCAAAAGCAATCTGTACATTAAATGAAATTCCTATCAAAATTCCAACACAGTCATTTGCAGGCCTTGAAAGCATAATTCTAAACTTCATAAGGAAAAAAAAAAAAACCCAGGATAGCTAAAACAATCGTGAACAATAAAAACTTGTGGAGATATCACCAACCCTGATCTCAAGCTACACCACAGAGCAATAGTAATAAAAATTGTATGGTATTGGTATAGAAACAGACAGGTTGCTGAATGGAATAAAATCAAAGTCCAAGAAATAAACTCACACAGCTATGGACACTTGATATTTAACAAAGAACCCAAAATGATACAATGGAAAAAAGAAAATATCTTCAACAAGTGTTGCAGGTCTCACTGGATGTCTACATGAGGATGAATGCAAATAGATCCATATTTATCACCCTCCACAAAACTCAAGTCCAAGTTGATTACGGACTTCAAAATAAAACGAGATACACTAAATCTAATAGGATAAAAAGTTGGAAATAGCCTTGAACACATCAGTACAAGAGACAATTTCCTGAACAGAACACCAATGGCTCAGGCTCTAAGAACAATTATTTAAAAATTGGACCAAAGAGTACACATGGAGGGACCCATAGCTCCAGCAAAGGATAGCCTTGTTGGGCATCAATGGGAGAAGAGGCGCTTGGTCCTGTGAAGGTTCAACACCCCAGTGTAGGGGAGTGTGAGGGTGGGGAGACGGCGAGTAGGTTGGTGGGTGGGTTACAGTCTCATAGAAGCAGGAGGAGGGGGATGTGATAGGGGGTTCCGGGGGGGTCCTAGAAAGGTGATAACATTAGAAAGGTAAATAAAGAAAATATTCAGTAAAAAAAAAAAATCTAAAAAAAAATGGGACCTCATGAAACTGAAAAGTTCTGTAAAGCAATGGATACTGTCAATAGGATAAAATGTCAGCCTACAAATTGGGAAGATGTCTTCACTAACTCTACATCTGACAGAGGGCTAATATACAAAATATATAAAGAACTCAAGAAATTAGACACCAACAAACCAAATAACTCAATTTAAAAAATGAGGCAAGCAGAATTCTCAACAGAAAAATCTCAAATGGCTGAGAAGCACATAAGTAATGCTCAGTGGCCTTAGTCATTAGGGAAATGCAAATCAGAAAGACCCTGAGATTCCATTGTATACCCATCAGAGTGACTAAGATCAAAAACTCAAGTGACAGCACATGCCATGTGCTATCAAGGATATTAAACAAGGTGAACACTCCTCCATTGCTGGTGGGATTGCAAGCTTGTATAATCACTCTGGAAATCAATCCAGCAGTTTCTCAGAAAATTGGAAATAGTTCTACCTGAAGACCCAGCTGTACTGCTCCTGGACATATACCCAAAAGATGTTCCACCTTCCCTTCTTTCTTGATGTACAGATTTCTGGCAGTTTAACTCCCCTAAACCCTTGCAAGGAAAGAACTTTCCCACTGGTCTTTCTATTGACTCCCTAAGAATTGTATATGGTATTAAATATTGTGTGTGGTAATATTTCTATGGCAATGATCCTTTTATTTTTAGTAAAATATTTGAAAATATCTATACATCCATAGTTAACTAATGGACATCATGAAATGAGGACTGAGTTTTTTACTGAACATTTTTTTCGCCAAGATAAAAGTAAATATTCAGTTTGCTAATTTCAGATTAGATTCACAATTCCCTGAGTAAGTTGAGGATACTGTGCCTTGGGAGAGGCAGGGAAGTCAAACACCACTGAGTTAATCCTAAGTATAATCTTAGAGATGCAAAACTCAAACGATTGTTAAGATACTGAACCAACTTTGTGTTTAACCTACCCAACTCTTTGATGTTTTTACAAATGAGAATGAAATATCTTTTTTTTTTTTTCTTTCTAAGAGTAAGGAAATATGATCCAGCTTTTCTCTGTAGCACAAAGGCTGTCATGCAGTTGGTAAGGGAGGATGGCGTGTTCTTGTCCTTATCTTTAGAGTGTTGAATGTAAATTAATGTTTTAAATAAGTTATTGGAATAGTACCACTTTGGAAGGATTTTGTCTTTATTTTTCCAGTATACTAAAATCTCATAAAATGAAATTCGTCTGAGTATTCCTAAGCCAGAAGGGAACCCATGTTTCATGGTGGTACACTATTCATTTTAAACTAAATACATATTCATAATAAAAATGGTATTTCCATATTAAGTGAAAGAAGTTAAAGTATCCTATGGGTTGCTGTAAATATACTTTGAAATATTTTTGTTTCAAGGGAATAGATCTGTTTCCTGCTGTTTTCAGCTGTTTCCTGCTGTTTTGAATATGTTTGTATTCACTAGGAATGGACGTATCTGTGAAATTAATCAAATAGGGAATTCAATGTTCCTTGTAGATAATTTTGGCCGCATCCCTTTGGGAGCTTTCTAGTTTGAGTTTGTATCTTTCCTGGGAAAAGACTCCTGTATTCCAGATCCTCATTCTTTCCCCTACTTAGCTGTGAAGAGCAATAAACAAAATCACTACACCAGGAATTAATAACAATGTGGATTTGCCAAGAAACTCTTGCTACATCATTCAAATAAGGAAACAAAGTTTAATAATAGCATTTTACAGGGAGTGGACACAAATGAGCATCAAAACATTTTAAAGCACCATAGGAATTACTTGATCTACTGGTTTTCCCAAAATGAAAGACATCTAGATGGGAGAATCAGAATACATTCTACCAAATCCAGAGATTTCATATTCCATTTTTTACAAAGAAAAATAGTGCTATTGTTCTTGGCTATACTTAAAATACCATGCTCACTGCTTTTCTGGGTTTATAAAATAATTCAAAGTCTAACCCTAGATTTATATTTAAGTCAGTTTTTATTCTGTTGGAAACTGTTGTACTGACTCATGCCATATATATGCTGGTCTTGTGTTGGAGCTTAAAGAATCTTATAGTTTTTCTGGCATCTCCATACTTAGGACATTGCTCAACTAAAGTCATAAAAACCTAGCATGTGTAATGAATCCTGCCTTCAGAGGAACTTTGTGTTTTCAGATTGGTGGGAACCTTTCAATGCACAGTTCCAGATGGCCAAACCTAGCAGGAGGCAGGTTTTGGAGTCATTATCTAGAACAGTAGATGAGAAGAAGTGAACAGGAAGGCCTCAGGATTAAAATGCAAGACCCTTATTGAGAATTTAATACACTTAGAAATAAAAAATGCAGTAAAATTAGGAATGCACTAATTATGCACGTTTGAATTAAAAAAAGAATTGTTATTCCTATGAAATCCCACTTCCAGAACTCATCATAATAGCTGTGTAATGCCAGTTATAACCATGCTGTCCACAGGTCCCAGGATCGTGTTGATGTGGGACATCTCTGTCTACCATGTTCTCACTGATTCCTAAATTGGCACATGGTGAATAAAAGACTTTGTCTCATGATTTGGATGATTTTTGTTTTAAGAAAAAGGCCAGGTGGTGGTGGCATAGGCTGGGTGGTGGTGGCACTCATCTTTAATCCCAGCACGTGGGGAAAAAGCAGGTGGAGGTGGATCTCCATGAGTTCAAGGATAGCCTGATCTGCAGAGAGAGAGCTTAAGGACAGCCAAGGCTGTACAGAGAAACCCTGTCTCAGAGAGAGAGAGAGAGAGAGAGAGAGAGAGAGAGAGAGAGAGAGAGAGAGAGGAGAGAGAGAGGAGAGAGAGAGAGAGAGCTTAAGGA
>NC_034611.1:32455155-32460538 GCF_900095145.1 Mus pahari | reverse complement strand
GAGAGAGAGAGAGAGAGAGGGAGGGAGGGAGAGAGGGGGGGAGAGAGAGGAGAGAGAGAGATATCATTCAAAAGAACTGCCAAGATGGGTAGCCTTTCCTAAATCACCATGACTACAAGTAGCTTCCTAAATTTGTGAAATTTTGCCTAGTAACATATAAGCTCAAATGCTTGACTCACGTTTTATAAAGGATTTATACCATTTGTAATGATACTATGTAATGTACAAAATCTTTTTTTTTAAATCCATAGGATAAAACTGAAATGACAAGTAGTCAATTTGATTGTCAATACTGCACATCATCCCTTATTGGGAAGAAATATGTACTCAAGGATGATAATCTATACTGCATCTCCTGCTACGATCGTATCTTTTCTAACTATTGTGAGCAGTGTAAAGAACCAATTGAATCAGATTCTAAGGTAGGAATCACTTCTGTTCACACAGTTACTGTTCATATATAGTAGCTAACTGCTTCAGGATGCTCCTTTGCTCTCTGTTGACTTAGCCACGTTTTCTACAGTGTAGGGCTGTGAAACACATGTTTTAACCTCATCCTATTCTTAAGACAACTTGTGTGTGTGTGTGGCAGGGTGTGGTGGGTGGGTGTGGTGATGTTGTGTGTTGTGTGTGTGTCTGTGTGGTAGTTTTAGGATGAGTAAAAATTAAAAAAAAAATGTAAGAAATTAAACTGTTTCCCCAGAATTTTACAACTAAAATGTTGAGTTACTTCTGGAATAGCTAAGGTATACAAAAATACATTTAAAAATTTGGAAGTGTAAAGAATAGAAATGCCACCTTAAAAATCTGCCTTGTTCCCTTAGCCCCGCAGGCTGCACCTTCTTACCTCATACTCTCCCCTCCCTTACGAATATTATTTGCTTTCTCTTCTTCCTTGCCTTTGCTTTAGCTAAGTGTTGTCATTTGTTTAGAGTCTCAATAGCTAATAAGATACTGCAACTAAAAAATAATAAAATAAAATAAAATAATTCCATGTAAAACCTGTCTGGTAGGCTATAAAAGAAAGATAGAGAAAATCGACAAAATCCAATGAGATTATTTTTCAATGGCCACTCAAACAAGCCTGAGGTTTTTTGCTCTTAATTACCCCCAGTCTCCTTTCTACAGATCACAGTTTCAACAACTCTCCCTGAAGCTAGTGGCACTAGGTTCCCAAGAATGTCTTATCTTGTCTTAGAAAACAGCTTGTTTTATTGCAAGCACATTTAATTCACTTCATTTACTGTCTGAAAGGATCTTTGCTACAAAAACCGTCACTGGCATGAAGGATGCTTCAGGTGCAACAAATGCCATCACTCTTTGGTGGAAAAGCCTTTCGTGGCCAAGGATGATCGACTGCTGTGCACAGACTGCTATTCCAACGAGTGTTCCTCCAAGTGCTTCCACTGCAAGAGATCTATCATGCCAGGTGAGATCCAGGCGGCTCTGCATCTCTAGTCACAGAGCATCTCTGGCTCACAACACTTCTCTAAGAAAAGAAGTTCTGTTCTTGCTTTCTTCTTCTGATTTCCCATTCATCCATTCTTCTCGAACACATAAGTTATGGTGCTCTGGAACGTTGTGATATTATTGCAGTGACCAATGTCTTCTTTTTCATAAAACCTAATTCATACAGACTTGTTGAGCCAGAGACTAAACTGAAGGATAACGCTTATACCAGAAGAGCAACTGAAAATGCCCTGCCTTGGGCATAATCAGTGGTATTAAAGGGATCAGTCTTCACAAGAATTTGGCCATAATTCTCACTCTGTCATTCATTCATTTATTCATTTATTTTATTTGTGTATTTTTTTTCTTTTGAGAGTATCAGAGGACAACTTTTTTTATTTATTTTCCCCTCTGAAAACACCCTATCCCCCCCCCCCTCCTGCTTACCAACCTACCCACACCCACTTCCTAGCCCTGACATTTCTCCTACACTGGGGCATCAAGCCTTCATAGGACTAAGGGCCTCTCCAACTAGGTCATCCTCTGCTATGTATACAGCTGGAGCCATGAGTCTCACCATGTATACTCTTCAGTTGGTGATTTAGTCCCTGGGAGCTGTGGGGGTACTGGTTAGTCCATATTGTTATTCCTCCTATGAGGCTGCTAACCCCTTATCTCCTTGGGTCCTTTCTCTAGCTCCTTCATTGGGGACCCTGTAGGCTAGGAGGATCCACCTCTGTATTTGTCAAGCACTGGTGGAACCTCTCCGTTGGCAGCTATAATAGGCTTCTGTCACTTGTTGGCATCCACAAAAATATCTGGGTCTAGTGATTGTATATGGGATGGATCCTCAGGAGGGGCAGTCTCTGGATGGTCATTCCTTCAGTCTCTGCTCCACACTTTGTCTCTGTAACTAGAGGACAACTTTTGTGAGTAAGTTCTCTCCTTTCACCATATGGGATCCAGGGATCAACCTTAAGTCATCAGGCATAACAGCAAGTTCCTTTACCAGTTTGGCCTTTTCAGTAGACCAAAAGGCATCATTTTATAGCTCTATACAAACTAGTTTGAGAGGAATTGCTTTCTTTCAGGGAAAATGGTCCCATGTAAATAACATCACTTAAAAAATTTAATTAAAATACAATTATATTATTTTCCTTCTTAATCTTCTCCCTCCTACCCCTCCTAGGTTGGTCCCCTTCTCAGATTTCCAGCCTCTTCTTTAACCTTTGTTGCTATGTAGACATGTAAGCAAATAAGCATATAAACACAACCTAATGAGTCCTTTTAGAAGTTCCTGAAGGTGTTTATTCTAGTACTGACCATTTAGTATTAGAAAACTAATCTGGGCTGATCGCTGGGAAATACTAATTGTTTCTCAGCATCCCTTAATCATAGCTCTTCACCTATGTATGAGGCCTGATGAAATTACCCCTATGTTAGAGCATCAACTGTTTTGGGAATTGTTCAGGTCTAATTTAGGCATCCATGTTTAAATTTCATGGATGCAGCTCCCTTCTCATAGCTAAAAGGGATGATTTGATGGCAAATTTCCTGTTTCTTTGGCTCTTAAAATCTTTCTTCCCTCTCTGCTATGTCCCCCCCCCCTTTTTTTGGTCCTTTCCTATCCCATGAGTCAATCAATGCCCCAATTCTAGTTATTATTACTATCACCACTATCATTATTATTCATTCAATAAATTCAGAAAGCATTCTTACAATATGGATCTCAGGGGTAGTGCCCTGGGAATTTACAATTATCCCTGATGATGACAGTGACTCAATTTATCTAAACCATGAACAATCCCAAGTCTCTACATTGCAGAACTTTCCCATTGCTTATGCAGAGACTGTAAGAGTTTTTTATGGGTGGCCCATTCTTTTAATAGCAGATTTGCAGCAATCCATCTTCTCTCTAATGTCTCAGAAAATACAAAATGTTGTTTCACTAAAGGGCAATTTGTTTATTACTATTATACTTAAAATATTGAGATATGTTTTCTTATAGGAAACACAAGTGTGCCTGGCTTGTACTAACAGTGTCTTACTTTGGGGTTCAGGTTCTCGGAAAATGGAATTTAAGGGCAATTACTGGCATGAAACCTGCTTTGTGTGTGAGCACTGCCGACAGCCAATAGGAACCAAGCCTTTGATCTCCAAAGAGAGTGGCAATTATTGTGTGCCATGCTTTGAGAAGGAGTTTGCTCATTACTGCAACTTCTGTAAGAAGGTAACTATCTAGAGATGGTAAAGCTGTGGAATCTTCCAGAACACTGATTGTGTTGTTGACATTGTTTTTTTTTTTTTCTTTTCTGTTTCATTTTGGTTTGTTTTTAGCTGCCTTATGTGTTTGGAATGAAGTGATCCTATCACGCTATACCTAATGTATGAGGTAATCTTTAATTTCAACACATCCCAAACTAAAACTGTCCCCATGAAGACGACCTACTGTTTCTCCTAGCCCTAAATTCCACCTTAGACCATGGATCTAATATTCAATGATACACAGCTGACTTCATCTCTCAGTCCCATTCACTGTTTTATAGAAACTTTGTTCTGGTACAAGTACATTTCTCTTTGCTTCCTAGAAGACAGCGTTGATCCATTTAGTATTCAATTTTGATCCATTTAGTATTAGGTGTTTCAGAGAAAAAGGGATTTGCCTCTTACGGTAACCGAGGGAAACAGGGTACTAGGAGACCTTCTATGTAAAATTTTCTAGTAACTAAGGATCTCTTCTGGGCTCAGGGCTCTGTGTGTTCAAGAGGAGATTGTTAGGCTTAAGTAGGTGACAGATCATGAGAGAAATCCAGTTGGCATGCGGACACAGAAAGCCCAAGAGCTATGGTTTCCTTCATTTCTTATGGCAGCACAGAATGAATTGTCCTCTCACTTGATTTCCAGTCAAAGCATACTTTCTAGTTGGGAAAAGTCATAAAAAAACAAACAAACAAACAAACAAAAAAAAAAAACCAAACGTAACCTAACATTTCCTCCTCCGTGCTTTAATGTGCAAAGCAACTTACATCCATCATCTTGATGAAGCCTGTCTGTATTTCATAAAATATATATTGATGTTCTTGAAGAAATCCTTAACACAGGAAACATCATGAGTTTGGAATGGCATTGTAAGTTGAAGGAGAACAAGGAATCATGATGATGGTTTGGTATCCTGGCTCCTGAATACCATGATGCTTTAACTGTCTGGACAGCTCTCCTAAAGCAACTTTTATATTCGCATTGGGACAGCTAGAAGGCTCATTCAGCTTCCCAGGCTGTGGAAGAGTGTGGCTATGTGGAGGATAAGATTTGAAGCATTAGAAGCTAATGAGATGCTCTTATTGGTTTGTATACAGAGAATGACTCAAATTATTTCTATTTGAATTTTAAACTATACACTCCTTTTTTATATATATAAAAAGGTAACTGGATATATACGATTGTGGTCAAAGCAAAAGAAAAAGATAATTTTCCATTCAAACCAAAACCAAAACTTTGCTTAAATAAAACCAAACTTTGGACATCCAGACCTTTAAATAACCCCCTCCCATCTTATTTTGTTACACTAGAATATTCTACTAAAAAACTGGGAGCCCAAACTGTAAGTGCCTCAAATTCAACTCTTAACAGTGAAAATAGAGTTTAAGGCGGTCTTCAATGCTTTCGTTTCTCTCTGCTCTGTTCACAATCATTACTTCTGGGGAGATGGCACTGTGGGCAAAGCATTTGCTGTATAAGCCTGAACATAAGCGTTCAGATTCCCCAGCTCCCATGTAAAAACCGGGCCTGGTAGAACAAATCTGCAACCAGAGCCAGTCCAGATGAAATGGAAAAGTCCAGTGATAGATTCTGTCTCATAAACTAAGATGGAGAACATTAGACAAACTTCTACACACACACACACACACACACACACACACACACACACACACAC
>NC_034611.1:32427743-32455061 GCF_900095145.1 Mus pahari | reverse complement strand
ACACACACACACACACACACACACACACACACACACACTACTGCCTTCACTTTGCAGGGGAAGAAACTTAATTCTAAGTCACTGTTCAAGCCAAACTTGGATATTAGATTTCATCTATGCTGCCCACTTCTTCAAAAGGAATATAATCACGGGCAAACTTTTTTTCAAATGTTCCAGAGCTTTGGGATATATTATTTTTGCAGAGAATCCATTTTTCAACTTTCTGATCTTTTAAGCACAGCCTACAAATCATTTGACCAAACAAATCAAAGGAAGCATGGTTTTGCCGTGTGCCTGCTGACAGGCATTTGAAGTCAGTGGGAGGCATTCTCAATTGCTTCCCTTCACACATACCACCGAGCTCCTCATTTACGTATTCAGAACACTGTAGTGTGCCTTTTCACTTCTCGGAAAATTGACTCATACCAAAAATCTTTAGTTTCTAAGAAACTTGATATAAGGTTAAAATATGTTTAGAATATGTTTTCCCCCAAAAACTCTTATAAAAGACAAACTATGTCTGTGTTTGTCAGCAAAGATGGCTTAGCATAGGGTTACATTTTTAACATCTAGTAAAATTGATACAGATCTGCAGCCATCTAATATCTTCAATAGTGCATTCCCTTGGTCTTTGTAAGAGATAAACATGAACATATTCCAGGTTCCTCGGCAGCTCTGAGGAGAACATCCGTGGATTGCAAAGAAGAGATGATTGTAAAATAGCTACAGAGGAAGATGTAGCAAGAATTTATCAACCTGATACTCAATAAAGATGTTTCAACCTTGAAAATAGCATGAAGGTTAAACTGGCTTTAAAAAGGATGTAGTGTGGGCTAGCTAAGTGGTAGAATATTCCCCTAGCTACAAGGCCCTGAGTTCAATCCCCTGTACTATACAAGCAAAATAGAGAACTGAGAGGCATCTGAGGCTCAATGTACAATGTTACAGATTCCATGAGTCCATGCCCAGGTTTTATGTGGGTGCTAGGAATCTAAACTCTGTACATCCTTTGAGCCCTAAAATTAAAATGTCACCCATTAGTTTCAACCACTTTCTTGGTCAAAGTACAATATTATAATGGCTTTCCAACAAGGCTGAGCATGTGCAAGTTTTTTTTCTTTTTCTTTTTCTTTTTCTTTTTCTTTCTTTCTTTCTTTTTTTTTTTAGATCCAAGACCTATTTTTTTTTATTATTATTTTCTTTATATACATTTCAAAAGCTATCCTGGAAGTTTTAAGTACCATCTCTCAGTAGCTGTGGCAAATGACCATCAACATCAAACACTCAAGGACAGCTTATCTCCAGAAAGACCAAGCCCATGCCATGGAGAGATGCTGAGGATATTCAGAAAGGGGCATCCTTAATCTGGTACCGAGAATGGGGTAGAAAGCTAGTCATTATTCACAGTGACGATGCTCATCAACCCCGCCCAGCCCTCCAGTCCTCAGTGTTCTCTTGGGCATGCTGAGACACTTTCAAGAAAAGTACTGCAGCTTCTGTTTTGTTTTATTGTATTTTATAGTATCGTCAAGGTCAGGTATTGATATAAATATGGTGGG
Source organism: Mus pahari (assembly GCF_900095145.1). Taxonomy (NCBI): domain Eukaryota; kingdom Metazoa; phylum Chordata; class Mammalia; order Rodentia; family Muridae; genus Mus; species Mus pahari. The sequence continues at coordinate 32,453,502 of NC_034611.1, read as the reverse complement.
TAGAACTATAATAGCCCCTAGCAAAGATACAAATAAGAGCTTACTGAAAGACGAAGTAAATCAATTGCCTGCTTCCGTTATGGTGTCCCAGAATCCAAAGTGGTTCTGCCTCTTTTCTGACCCACTGTTTAAGAAAATTGGATGTATTTTCATTTTTGATGTTCTGTAGGATCTCTATAACATTTGGATTCCCATGTTGTTTTCTAAAAACTCTCAGACATTTTCAAGGAAACGAAGCATCCTAACACGGTGCGGTGCATACTTCAGAGCACCAAGTGTGGGGACAGAGAAGCATGAGAGTGTCTGAATTTCAAGGGTACCCACGCTCATTGCCCTTCTGATGCTGCTTTGGCAGGTGATAACTTCCGGTGGGATAACCTTCCGTGACCAGATATGGCATAAAGAGTGTTTTCTGTGCAGCGGCTGCAGGAAAGAGCTTTATGAGGAGGCATTTATGTCAAAGGATGATTTCCCATTCTGCCTGGATTGCTACAACCATCTTTATGCTAAAAAGTGTGCAGCCTGCACCAAACCCATCACTGGTAAGTGCTCCGTCTCAGTATGGTTCCACCATGACACGGTTGGTTGCAACTGGAAAAATGCTACCTAGTCAATTTAGGAAATGCAAATAAATATGTCATTTCTATCGATGACATTTTCTTTTGAGATTAAAAACAAGTACATACTCACTTTTAAATTTAAATTTTACATGGCCCTCTCAAGGAAATGACAGGGTATAATTTGGGTGGTGACACTGTAAAAAAGTAAATATTAAACCTACTTGTATGTTTTCTAAGGACAGTCGCAGTCCAAGGTAGAAAAAACGGAAAACGGGTAAGCTATAAGGTCAGAGAAGGCTCTAATAAGGAGGTCCAATTTGAGAGTCTTTGAGGAATTGAGAGGGCAGAAGATTCTATTAAATCAGAATCCTACTTTCCAACAAAAGCCAAAAGAGATTCAAAATGTAAAAGCTTATAATTAAATTCAAATATTCTATAAAATAGCCAAAGCTATCATTAGAGAAACATAAAACAGGAAATGGTTGGATTTCTTTTGGTCGATGCTTTGAACAAATGTATTACTCCTTAATCTGCACTCACTTGCAGCCACTTTCGATTGTGAAAGAAAGCAATATAGCATTCTACTAAAGAAGCAGAGGACATGAGACGTGGCTTGAAAAAATAATGTAGATGACAAATCGATCCAAACTAAGTAGCTTCCCACGTTGCTGTTGCTGGAGGAGCGTGCGTTGTGTTTGTGTCAGAACCATCTCTAAAATGTTAATCCTGTGGTAAAGAGGCTGAAGCCAGCATGAGACTTGAGAAACCCAGCAGCTGTCCTTCCAGGCAATTTATTGTCATTAATATTGTGACAGAGCTATATTTCCCCTTTCTGTTCCCAGTATTCTTAGAACATATTTCATGTTTTAGATCAGATTGCATAAGAACAAATAAATTAAGTTATTCCCTTTCCTACTCTTAACCTCAAGTCTCTCTCTCCCTCTCCTCTCCTCTCCTCTCCTCTCCTCTCCTCTCCTCTCCTCTCCTCCCTAAATCTCTGTTGAATCTACATACATTTTCAAATAAAGGAAAATACTTACTGTGCTAAGCTAAAATTAAAGGTTTTCCACTTGCAAACAGAGAAAGTGGTTTGCAGGTTAAGCACAATCTTGTTTGTCTCTACAGGGGCACTCACCCACCGTGTTTCTCAGATTCACACGGGTCCCTAGAAGTGTTTGGCTAGCAGACAGGTTTACTTGGCCAATATTTAACTGGCAGGGTTGGAAAAGGAACTAATATTAAATCCATTGCTGCAACTAGAAACAAATTAAGAGCTTGCCACAGTTGGGCTGCCTTCACCGGCCTTAAGTCACTCTCCTAAGCCACAGAGAGGCTGCCCTGTGACAGGTCCTGCCTGTCCCTCACATGCTTCCTCTAACACTGAGCGGGGTTACCTACCTCCTTGGCTCTTTTAAGGTCTCACATTGACAATTCTGGACACTGGCTCCTAACCACTCCACTCTCTTGCCTAATCGTCATCTAATAGTTCCTGCAGAGGAAGCCAGTTACCAGCTCCATCACTTTTAGAATGAGGGACTTCCTGCAGTTCAATAGCACCAGGACCCCAGATTCTCCCAGGACAGTCTACTCTAATTTCATATGAATTGGGCAAGAAAAAGAGGCCCTGTGATGAGAAAATTAAGGTGTTACATAATTCAAAAATATTTTTACAGCTCTTTGAGAATTCTAAAAGTTAATGGCGACCTCACAGAGCCTACACAACCCCTTACCTTGATTGGGCTCAATTCCGATCCATGACAGACTCATGTGCCTACGTGATGTTTCTAGTGAATGTACCATCAAGCTTCATTCGGTATGGACAGAAACCAACACTGTTTTACACAATAACATAAAACAAAGCACCAGACTGAAAACTAATCTGAATATTTAAGTGAGAAGGGTCAATCTAAAGTAATTTCCAACAATTGTCTCCAGACTGAAGCGCATGCAGAAACCTTGAGCCCATTCTAATATTCCTTAAATATATGTAAAGCCCCAAAGTCAGGCTTCTTTAAACTGGAACCCTCTGAGTTAACACACAACAGGGAATGCTGGGAACACTATGTGTTTTTCTTCTGAAAGTTGTGAATTCATGGAAACCCTTAGGCACCTAAGGAGTTATGCAGTCTTACAGATAAGTTCAAGTTCAGGAAACTTATTGCACATTGTGCTGACTACAGAGAATGATAACCTGTTATACAATTGAAAAATCTAAAAAACGATTGAATTTTAAAGGATGTATCTGAAGTACTGCATGCTAATTAGATTGATTTAGGCATTCCATAATGCTTGCATATGACATCATGCTGCATACTGTAGACAAATACAATTTAAAATCAATATTAATTTTAGGAGAATCTATTTATGTTAGAATGTTTTTAGTATTGTATCCTATATTAACTAAATCTACCTACAGCTGGGTACATGTAATTTGCTGATGCTGTTACAATGAATTGGCTTCAGTTGAATTAATTTCAGATATAACTATTCTTTTCTTTTTGGGTTTTATTTTAATTAAAATATAATTACACCACTTATTCCATTCACTTTCTCCCTTTATCACTTCCCATATCCTCTTCTGAAACTCCTCCCATTTCCTCCTTCACTCTCAATTTGATAGTCACTTTCCATTGATTGTTGTGTATCACACACACACACTCACACACACACACACACACACACACACACAGAGAGAGAGAGAGAGAGAGAGAGAGAGAGAGAGAGAGAGAGAGAGAGAGAGAGTAAATACAACCTACTGTGTCTGTTTGTATGTATACGTTTTCAGGGATTACCTCTTTGTAGTAGATAACCAATTAGGGCAGTACTCCTTAGCTCTGCAGTCATTAGTTACCTGTAGTTCTAGGGGTTGTGTAGTTGTCTAGGGGTAGTTCTTTGTCTAGGGCTTGGAGTTGGTGAGAATTTTTTTCCCTTCTGCACCTATTGATAAGTGTCATTATTCAGGTGCTGTTAATGCAGCCTTCTCCAGGATACACAACTCGCACACTTCATAGTCCATCCCCTCTTCAAAGATGTCCCCTGATAGTCAAGTGCAGGAGTTGTGTTGTCGCCGGAACTGTTGGGGCTGAGCTCCACACCATCTCTACATCTTGTCCAATCGTGTTTTTCTGTAACGCTCCCTATTTTCTATAAAGAGAATGTTTCTTGATGAGAGATGAGAGCCACACTTATTTGGAGTATAAGTATCTCTCCTCTTTTAAGATGTCCGCTACCTCTTGAACTGAGATAGATGAAGCAGCTTGATGTGAAGGAAGTACTCTAAACTTGGCATTACAGGACCTTGGTTCTGCCAGAGTTGCTGACTACTGTGTTGACTATAGTAGATAACTGCCCCTGGAGGCCCACACTTGCCATCACTATAAAGTGAGTCAGAAAAGTAGCACAGAATAGCTTCCCTCCCATTCTTTTTATTTAGAGAAAATAGAGCTTCTTTTATTTTTAATATTTATTTATTTATTTATTTATTGTATGCAAATACACTGTTGCTGTCTTCAGACACACCAGAAGAGGGCATCCGATCCCATTACAGATGGTTGTGAGCCACCATGTGGTTGCTGGGAATTAAACACAGGACCTCTGGAAGTGCAGTCAGTGCTCTTAACCACTGAGTCATCTCTCCAGCTGAAAATAAGAGTTTCAAGCACTAAGTTTCTACAGGAAGATGCACTAATGTGCTCAGTTATGCTCTACACAAAGATAGCGTTAACTTGGTGAAGTTAATACCATAGGCTGCAAAGCCAGAGTGCAGAATCAGAGACCGATCTTGCCAGCTTAGGTGCCTGGCTGCACCTTACTGTTGCTTAGTATTTACCTACAAACCGAATGTGATGCTCGTATTTACTCTTTGAAGGTTAAACAAGGGCTCTGCACATGTGTTGGGACTTAGGCCAGAGAGTGACAAACTCCAGAACTCGACAAATGCTACCTTTTATTTTATTGGTTTATCAGATACAAAGGAAGACAGTTGAAATAGGTGCCAACCATTTTGTGTTCCTTTTCTTTTCTTTCTTTCTTTCTTTCTTTCTTTCTTTCTTTCTTTCTTTCTTTCTTTCTTTCTTTCTTTCTTTCTTTCTTTCTTTCTTTCTTTCTTTCTTTCTTTTTCTTTTTCTTTTTCTTTTTCTTTTTCTTTTTCTTTTTCTTTTTCTTTTTTTTTTTTTTTGAGATGGGGTCTCAATATGTAGCTACGGCTACCCACAGATACTCAGTTATGTACTACTCAATATTTAGACTAGGCTGGCTTTGGACTCCCATAGATCTGCCTGCCTCTGCCGGCCAAATCCTAGGATTAAAGACTGGCACTGCCACATTCAACAGCAAATTTGATTGCTTAAAAAGTTACTGCAAATGACCCTGGTGACCTAATTTGAAACCAAATTTGAAACAATTTGCAAAAACCTCAAGGGTTAAGACTACACCTTAGAATTCTACTGCTAGATGCCTCAGTTTTTCTTCCTGGTAAACTTTTACATTTGCCACTTGAACATGGTTTGCCAATATAATTGACAAATAAACTCATAGGCATCAATGTCCTACACATTCAATAATTAGTTCTTTGAGAGAGATTGTTTATGTATTCACAGAAACTTACTCTTACAGTTAACTTATTAAAGCTTTAAAGCTTTAATTCATTGGCATATATCTTAGTTAGGGTTTCTATTGCTGTGATTAAAACACCATTGCCTCCCCCCCAAAAAAAAGCAAGTTGGGGAGGAAAGGAAAAGCAAAAGGAGGGGAAGGCTTATACTTCCATATCCATCAGTGAAAACTTCCATATCTTCCATATCATTGTTCATCACTGAAGGAAGTCAGGACAGGAACTCAGGTGACGGGAACCCTGGAGGCAGGAACTGATGCAAAGCCCACGGAGGGATGCTGCTTACTGGCTTGTTCCCCATCTCTTGCTTAGCCTAATTTTTTATAGAACCCAGGACCACCAGCCCAGGAATGCTGCCCCCAATTACTAATTAAGAAAATTCCCTGTAGGCTTTCCAACAGCTAGATCTTATGGAGGCATTTTTCTCAGTTGAGGCTTCCTCCTCTCTGACTACTCTAACTTGTGCCAAGTTGACAAAAAAAACCTAGTCAGTATAGTATATACTACTAGCTTACTCTTATTGTAAGATAATGATAGAACTATCACAAATATATAAGATACATTTTTAATAAAGAAAATAAAATCACATCTGAGTGAAAAAGAAAAAGAAAAAGAAAAGGAAAAGAGTATGGTGGAGGAGAAAATTATATTGTAGATTAAAGGGAGAGCGTAGCCAGAGGCAGATACATCATGGAGAGTCGTGAATGGTCATGGGCCATGTGAGGAGAAAGGAGGAGGGGAGAGAGGGGATCCAAATACAGCAGCCAAGAGGCCAAAGGTACAAAAGGGGCAGGAAGCCAAAATGCCTGGATTATATAGGGAAGAGCCTCTGGGGAAAGGCCAGCCCAGCACCTGTGGTGGAGAGTTTAGGATGGGGGCCAGCTGTGCCAGCCATACCTTATATAGATAAGGACTGAGGGATGCTGGGAAAACCTGGTAGCCAGCATCCCTTTGATATGATAAGTAAGCACCTCAACCATTTGTCCCAGGTTTGAAACTTAACAGGCTCTTAATTTCTTTATGAGTTAATCTCTGTGTAAAGATGCAGGGATGGCTCAATGGTTAAGAGCGCTCACTACTTAATCACAAAGACCAGAGTTCAAATGCTATCATTCATGTTATCAATTCAGCACCACCTATGAATGCAGCTCTAATAGATCCTACACCTTTGTCTGGCATCCTCAGACACCTGTACGCACATGTGCACAAACACGCAGACACAAATATAAACATTTTTAAATGAGAAAATGTTAAATAAAACTCCATTATCATTTTCAGAGAACTTATATGAAGTAGATTAATATTCACACTTGTGCTTCATTATATCATAAGAGAATTAGGTAATGCATGTGAATCAGCAAAGGAAACATTCTTTTTTTCGTCACTCCATAAGTGATAAGCAAGTCACCAGAAACCCATGACGTGAACATCGCTTGGAGAGAATTGTCAAATGAAATGAATATCCCAACCTGTAACATTCCAATCACGTCCCAACTTCTAGAACTCTCTTTTCTCCCTACAACTACTTGATACGAGTTTGTTGAAATGTAGGTTGAAATTATATTTAGAACAGGGGTCAGTGTTTCAGTGAGTGCTTTAAAAACTAATTTAGCTCAAGTAAAGTCAAAGTTGTGATGGGGGTTGAAGGCCATCTTGGAATTCCTCTCTGAATAAAGTGACCAGGTATCTAGAGTGAGGAGGCTCCTCCACTTACATGTACATTCTGAGCCAAAGCGGTCGCAGGAAAAAAGTACTATAATTACTTATAATTACTATAGAATAGCTCTAAGATAGTCTGGAAGACAAGCTCTGTGCCTCAATCCTCCCCAAACAGGACTTGAGCCAAGTAAAATTAGCATGGAAAAATGAGAAGGAAAGTCAGTCAAATAACAGAAGTATACATTCCTTTCAATGTGTTTTCGATTTGCAGCGAAGAAAACTTGATCGCATGAAGAGGGGGGCAAAATACATTCATGTTTGGGTTCCGTGGGCTTCCACATCCCCACTGTGCTGTAACTTCCAGTCAGGCACAGTTTTTAATCTGCCTCCTCCCCAAAACAACTGTTTAAAAGCGCACATACAGATCATTTTACCTCCTTAGATTCCAGCAGAACTGAGTTAGGAATCTTAGGTGGCTGAAATTCTCAGTTGAGCACGAGGCCAGAGAGCCACACACACTGTGGAGTTACTCGGGTCTACACATTGGTTCTCTCTAGGCAGTAGTTTCTAGAGGTTTTGCCGACTTCCCAACTTGGTCATTAAAAGAATGAGTTACTTTTTATCTCCAATTCCTTTACAGGCCTCAGAGGTGCCAAGTTCATCTGCTTCCAAGACCGCCAGTGGCACAGTGAGTGCTTCAATTGTGGCAAGTGCTCGGTCTCCTTGGTGGGCGAAGGATTCTTGACCCAGAACACGGAAATCTTATGCCGCAAGTGTGGCTCCGGGGCAGACCCTGACGCTTAGAAAGAGACAAGTCTGAAATCCACGTTGCCCTTGCTCTCACTAAATCTGGAACTTAGTGGCACTATTTTTTTTTTAATTATTATTTGTAGTTTAGAAAGTAGTTTAGTGTGGGGTACATAGCATAAAAGGTTTAGCGCGCTTTATAATTGAACTCTTTAAGAAACACACAAAAACCACAGTCCAATGGAAATGAAGTACTAATCTCAAACCTGTATCTCCTTGCAAAATACTGCACTCTACTGTTTGAACGAGGATTATGCTTTTTTTTTTTTTTTTGAGCATATTCCCTATACTTAGTGATTATGAATATTCCTGCTGACGGACATGTTTTCAAACTTCAGAAGGAAAAGAACAAGATCCAACTGAGAAGTATAGGAGAGACAAATGTTTGCATTGTAAGTAGTTGGTTCTATCTAACATGATTGAATATGAATGGCGGGAGAACTAGATTTATGAGAAAATCAACTAGTAATCATCACATTTTAGGATCATTCTTTCATAATGACTTAGAATCATTCTTTGTTCACAAGAACTGAATGAGAGTTGGAAAAAAAAATGTGGATTTTCCTTATATATAAATTTTCCACCACCAGTGGCCCCTTAATCAATAGAATTAGACAATTATAGTACCTTTATAGTTAAGTACAAAGGGCATCATCTCTACCTAGGGAGAGCCAAGCATGGATTTTGACACATTTTATATTAATTGTGTTTTCCAAGCCCATAATGGCTTTTCTAAATGCTTACAGATTCTAAGTAAATCTAACCAAAGTAATTGTTCTTCCCAGAAGCAAAACTTTGGAGTAAATAGATGATTAAATTTTCACTTATAAAAATTAATGTTAGGGAATCAGTTCAATGTTACAACAGGACTTTAATCCAGACGTCTAAGGCATAATAGAATGCATAATTATTTCTAAACTTCACACGTTTTGCCTTCAGAAATTACATAGATGATTATTGGTCAAACGTAAAAATGATTTTTAAAGAAAGCTAGTAAAAGTGATAACTTAAAAATAATAATTCAAAAATAATAATAATTCACTGCTGGTTATTCAGGACCTGAAAATAAGCACAGTGCAAGAACTCCATCATTCCCAACTCCCCAGGTGATGTTTGTACCACCTACCTGCCCCAAAGCCAGCAACCCCAGGGCTCTAGTCTGCTGCATGTCTGGGACTTCCAAACACTCAACACCAGCCCACAAAGCAACATTTATTCTGTCACACAGGAAATTTAGTGGGGATTCTGCCATCATACATACAACCTTTGTTTCGAACACCAATTGATCACAGCCCTCTCTAGCCTAGGACAAACAGAAAGTAGTTTCTTCTCTCGGGGTTCGGTCATCATGCTTGGTTACAAGAGCTCATGTGTAGAAAGTTCAGGAGAAAAACTCTCCCAGATGTACCAATATATTGAGCTTCAGACTAGTGCAAAAGCTTTAAACATTACGATTCTAAGTCAAATAGAATAAAAGGCCACGACGTTGGTGAAAATTACCTCACCAGAGAAGCAATTACAATGGCTATTGCAACAATTAAAATAGTGTAAAATAGGAGGAATGTTCTGAAAATGTTAAAGACTTCGAGAAACTAATAGAATGCCAGGCCACACATAAAATTTGAAACTCACAGTTGTACTTACTCGAATTAGCAATGGCCAAGATATTTTCTCATATTAACATTATAATATGCAGACCAATCAGTATTTTCTTGCATTAAATGAAATTGCACAGATAATCCTAAACACGCTGACTGTTCTGTGATCTAGAAAATAAATGCATTACTTCTTTAGAAATCTAAGTTCTTAAAAAAAAAATAGATGTATAAGATGCAGCATTGTCTCCATTAGCCAATTACAGATAAACACACAGCATATGCTGTTTTCTGGTTAAACAATTTGAAATATTAGGTATTTGTTGTGGCATGTGGAGATTACATTTAATTTTTTAATGGTAATGAAAATCAAACCCTGGACCTAAAACATGCTGTGCAAGAACTCTACCACTGGGACACATCTTCCATATTTAATCTTAACAATTAAATGTATAAAAATTACTTGCTAGATAAACATATTATTATCATATTTTAAGTATAGCTCATAAGTATATAGAAGTAGTTATCTATTTTAACATTGCTTAGTCACCAAATATATATCAAATATGCGCTGCCCAGAAATACGTGTCATGTTTCTGGGACTTTGAGTTGGGAGGAGGACAGATCCAGGTTCAAAAATTGGAGGTGTCCCTTGCAAAGAGCCCTTGCCTGATGCTTAAGGAAAGTGTCCCTGTAGAGACAGCATTCAAGAAGAAAGATGTCTTCACAATGACTCACACAAAGATGGCTGTGGAAAGCATGGATAATTTATTTGATTTATAAACAGGAAAGTTCTCTTAACTAACATATTCAAAAATGGAATAGGTTGTCTCAGCCTCAGTAACCAGTGGTTATCCACGATACGGGGGGTGGGGGGGGGGGGGGGGGGCATCTGCAAGGGCAGGGAACCAAGTATCTCAGCAGATGGCTTGGCAGCTGCCAAGACACCATGCTATAGAGCATGGAGAAATGCTGCCACTGCAAGTCAGAGGAAGGGAGGAAGTGAACTGACAGGACAAAAGGTACAAATGTATATAACAGGCCATGGAAGTTACCAGCATTCGTGGTTAGGACTGCAAAAGGCTGGGACAGTGTTCAAAGACAGTTATGCCAGCGTGTATACTGTGGGGCAGAGGACCCGAGTAGAGTGGGCAGGAGTTGCATAGTTGGATTTCCGATGCTCACCATGTGCATGGCTTAGTGGCTGCAACAGTGAGAGAGCAAGCCACAGGAAGTTGGGTCTGGAGGTGTGTTTGATGACATAGGTGAGTGTACACATGAAAGTGACAAGATGAAGTTGTCGCTGATAAAATAGGAGTTTGCCTTTCAAGGAAAATGGGTAGGATTCTCAAGGGTTCCAGTTTGAATTCACAAAAGCGTGAAAAACCTTGACTGAGACAAATTAGCATGAGTGGGGAGCTGAGACATGATCATGTCACAATCGTGGGTTCAAAACTCAGTCATGATCATCTTAGGGACACCACCACATTATACGCTGCAGTAAAAGAGATCAGTCAGGGTGAAAAATGTGTGCTTCAGAGCACAAAAGACCTTCATTAAAAAACCACCACCAAATGCCAACATGAAAAATCAGCCTCAAAGCATTTTTGATGTGAGCAATATCACTTTTTAATGTAAGAGTAAAAATACTTTTTAAAGTACTTGACATACTGACACAGTTCATGTGTTAAATTTAAAAATGAACTTTATACTAGGGTATGGTTATATTTAACTGAGCATATAAATTATTCTCTAATGCTTTAATAGATGTTTCATTTCTGTAGCTGCCACAATAAAGCTTTTTGTTTTACAAATGGTGGTTTTTCAGCTGCTTCTTATATTGAACAAATATATCCTTCACATGGTAGATATTTTTGAAATGGATTTGGAAATTTATTTTTTACATTAGCTGTGCTGTAAACACAACAGATAAAGAATAACTTCTTTTCTATTTCTACTCTTAGTTCATGCATCTTCCTTATCATTTTTACAATAGATAAATTACTACATTTGGGAATCATCTCAAGCCACTAATAGGAAAATACCTTAACTAAATATTGATCCAAACAGAATGCCTTTATCAGTAAATAACTTTTGTCCTGCCATTTTTATAGTGGTCAGATTTAAAAGACTACTAAATTAAGTATTTTTTTATTTCTAATTACTATCTCTGAGATCAGGAAAATAGCTCACTTTACAAACATATTCCTGCCATAACTCAGACTATTTTCACTATATTCCACTTTTTTTTTCTGAGTTAGAGGAATTGTTAAAACTCTTGGTAGTTTTAAGCTCTTGTTTATTTTATTGAAATTAAAGCTTTTGTATCCACAAAACTTTCCCAAATCCACACTCTTTCATTCTGTAATTACTTTGGGCAATCTTTTTTTAATGTTTGAACCAAATAAATATTTGGAAAAAATACCTCTAAATACACATTTAAAGGTATCTATTATTATTTTTAATGACTTTTGAGCGTCATGTTATTTATATGTACACATGAAAGTTAAAATTTATGACCTTGTGTCTTCAAGTATTGTTTCTTCTATTAGAGTCAATCTATCACTAGATATTGTGGTGGCCAGGAACATTACCTTCATCCTAAACATTTCCCTGAAGGAACATTAAACCTTTAGTTCTCATTAAACTACCAGTTATCATTAAACTAGGAACATGTCATATAGCTTCACCATCAAGAAATGTCTGGGGGCCGCTGATGGCTCAGCAGTTAAAAGCACATACTACAGTTGGAGAGGACCCAACAGTATAGGTGCCTCATACTGGTCCAGTTGCTCATCGGCTCATCCAGCTCCCAGGGGATCCAGAGTCTCTAAGAAGCTATGTAGATATTACATTGTCACGAGCATGCACAAACACACACACACACACACACACACACACACACACACACACANNNNCACACACACACACACACACACACACACACACACACACACACGCACATACACACACACACACACACTCATACAGTTACATATGCACTCATGCATATGCACGCATTTATGTATACATACACATACATGAAAGTATGTGCATGCGCACACACAATTAAAAGGAAAATAAATCTTTGTTAAAGAAAATATTTTAAAACTGATACATGGGGGCTGGAGAGATGGTTCGATGGTAAGAGCGCTGGCTGCTCTTCCAGAGGACCCACGTTCAATTCCCAGCACTCACAGTGTGGTTCACAATTGTCTGTAACTCCAATTCTAGGGGATCCAACACTTGCATGAGCCTGATGCACAGAAATGATTGTAAACAAAGCATCCACACACATAAAAAATTTTTAATGTTTAAAACTGATTTGTGCAGTGTGAATGTAAATATGTTCAGCCTACAATACATACTTATATGAAAATGTCCTCCCGTGTACTATGTACAATCAAAACATTCAAGGGAAATTGAAAGTAGAACAAAACCTGACTCATGTTGCTGAGTGCACCATCTTCTGAAAATAGGAAAACTAATTTATTTGTACACTTAAAGTTAGTAAACTCTATAATATGTAAACTGTCTTTTAAAAAAAAAAAAGGCTTTGAAAAATGCTGTCTTTATTTTCCTCCTCTAAATCCCTCAGATAAGATCCATAAGAAAGCTCACAATGTCCCAGTTCCCTGAAAATCACTTCTCCAAGTCATAATTCTCTCTTTCTGTTCTTCTGCCCTGCTGTTTGTTTGATTTTTGCCAAAGATTCCTCCTGTCACCTGCCCGTCAAATGTTTAGTTTACATGAAAGCACCGTCAGAATAACCAGCTCTAGAGCCTTTCCTGATTCCCCTTAGCAAAAGTTAATCAGTTCCTTCAGTTTGTGGTATAACTTTTTGGAATGCTTAAATGTCTTGGTTCATGACATTTAGGAAGAAACACAGTTAAAAGTTTATCTTCATAGCAAGAAAAACTAAGTTTAAAACCCCAGTTCTGTATGTATAAGAAAAATGTTTAGAATGTAGTTAGAGACGACAAGGGCTTAGTAAAATGATGTCTGTATGTGCTCCACCAAGATCCATGACTTTGCTAGTCCTGAGTTGCTGATTTCCAGTACTAGGCATGATTCTTTTGTGTTGACCAGATCTTAAGTCTAATTAGGAAATCATCAGGTATGCATGTCACGACTGCACCCTTAGGGTTATTGTGCCACACTGGGTCATTGTTGTGGTTCATTATACCCACAGATAAATGTATTCCTCATCCCCCACAAAGAAAACCTCTTTTTGCAAGAGATGGAGACCAATAAAGAAAAGCATAACCAATCAAAATGCAGAACTGGGGAGTCTAGTCTCAGTGAAAACACCTGCATAGCAACAGACATTCCTAAGGCTCAGAGATCATTGTGGAAGAAAAATGGAAAGATCTTTTCCTAGCTGTGAGACCCTACCTCCTAGTAGTCCTAGAAACTACATCTATACAGGTTCACCAACACTACTGCCTAAATATGTGAACCAAACAAGAACATGCCAAAGTGTGTGGGGAAGAGTCCACAAGGCTTCAACCTTACACAAAGAACTAAAGCCGACTAAGGAACACTGAGAGTGGGAGGAACTGTCACCCCAGTGAAGAACACACCAACTGGTCATCCAATACTAAATGGTCAGTCCAAAACCACATGAGTAACATACAGACTGAGCAGGTTATATTTAGGAGTAATTATGCATATATGTGTATGTATAAAACAATTAATGAAATAGGAGGTCACGGGTTTAAAAAGTAAGGACGTGTAGAAGAAGGGTTTGAGGGGGGAATGGGAAGGAGGAGATGATGGGATTATAATCTCAAAAAATAAAAGAATAAAAGAATCCCAGCTCTTCTACTTGCTTTCTGTGTGGCATTGGTGAAGCACTAAAATCTGGACGCCTCCATCTTCTGTTTTCAAATGGGAAACTATAACATAAACCTTAAAAAGCAGTGGATATGAAAAAAGATGTATGAAGGCTACATCGAACCTAACTGGCACTTTCCAGCGTATTATAAGTTTCTGAATATCAACTAGGCCTACTGTGTGCTCTGGATCATATGTGCATTTGTATTTTATAAAACTAGCACTTAAATAAATGGCACTTGGCTGACAGTCCAGTGAGTACCAAGCTCATAGTTGTGGAAACAACTACATTGCTACATTGATGTTCTCTTTATGCTGGCAATAACCATGATTCATGCGTAAGTATCTTCAGCCAGTCAGTTCAATCATGATATATGGAATTACTCATGTGAAAAGCAGCTAAATGGAAAATTTATTCCTGCAAGTTGAAATAATTCCTTAGATGCTCCCATTTTGACTCCACTTTCCTCTGACCATGTGAATTTGTATGCCTTTTCCAACAAGGACACATGGCTACCTGAAGACACGTCTAGGACCTCAAAGTTTATTACATATAAACAGCTTTGAGATTAAGCCAGATCACCCCAAATCAGGAACCATTTGTCATACATATTATGTGATTTTTGCCAATTGGAAATATAATTGCGTCTAATTATCTTAAACTGTGTTTTGGTTAGCTTTTATTGTCACCTTGGCACAATCTAAAGTCACCAGGAAAGAGGAAACTTCTATTGAGGAATTTCCTCAATCAGACTGGACTGTAGCTTTGGTTAGTTATTGAACCGAGAAGGCACAGCCCACTGTGGACAGCAGCAAGCCTAAGCAGGTGAGTCTGGGCTACAGAGGAAAGCTGAGAGAGAACCAGAGAACAGAGCTCCTCCATAGTTCGTGTTATTTCCTGCTTGAGTTTCTGCCCTGACTTCCTTCAATGATGAACTGTGACCTGGAAATAGAAGCTAAAATAAATCCTCTCTTCTCCAAGATGCTATATTGGCCATGGTGTTTATCACAGGGACAGCAAAACTGGAACAAATTGCAAGGTGTGTTTACTGAGTCCCCCAAAAGTACATCCAATGTTTTCTAACCTACTGCTGAGTCTTTGCTTCTGATGGTTTGAATATGCTTGGTCCAGGGAATGGCACTATTTGGAGATGTGTCCTTGTTGGAGGAAGAGTGTCACTGTGGGTGTGGGCCTTAAGACCCTTGTCCTAGCTGCCTGCTGAGAAGTTAGTCTTCTCCTAACTGCCTTCAGAATAAAAGGTAGAACTCTAAGCTCCTCCATTCCCATGTCTGCCTGGATGCTGCCATGTTCCCGCCTTGGTGATAATAGACTTAACCTCTGAACCTGTAAGCCAGTCCCAATTAAATGTTGTTCTTTATGAGTTGCCTTGGTCATGGTGTCTGTTGACAGAAGTAAAACCCTAACTAAGACAGTGATGCTGTGGGCATCATTAGTTTGATAATTTATACATTCACTGCATTCACTGATAGGACCTTCCTCTCATTCCTGCTCTGTTCACCTGCCGTGTCTCCCATCCTGATGTCTTTAATGTGTATGATCAGATTATTCACGTAGTTACTTTCACTTGAATTAAAGAAAGTAAGGGGCTGGTTACTTTACAAAGTTACTACCTTCTCAACATTTCTGCTGCCAAATATCTCTACAGTAAGTTCAACATGAAACATCAGAGGAAGATAAACCCAAGTCCACAAATCTTAAGACTACAAGAAATGAAACAGACCACATACTGATATTTTCATCCCCCACTGGGGTTTTTCATAAAATCTTTATATCCCTCACCACAAGCATGTTTCTAACTGACAAAATAAAGCCATTGCTACTCTGAAGGGACAGTAATATCAAAGTTAACTTCTTTGATTCTCAAATTTAAAACCGAAATGATAACCTTCTATTTGTGATTCCAATAGAGAACAATACTTTAAGTTCTCTACGAATTATCTTCTGTATATGTAATCATCACCTAACCTCCCCTCTATGTACACTTGATATAAACAGGCATAAAGGCGTAAGTAAGTTTATCTTGGTCTCAGATTCAGACCTCCAGGATTGAGTATTCATCTGTACAATACACTTGTCTTTACTTCCCACGTATAGTCCTACCCCAGCAATGCTTTTGAATTAAATCATTGATCAGTCTTGTCTTGCTGCCTCCCCATTGTCTCCATTATCTCACCTCCAAAATCTGTCCCCTCCACTGTCCTCTTAGTATTTTCCACACTGGAATAAACACTCTTGAGAATGGAGTATATGACTATTCTACCATCATCATGTAAAGAATAAAGATAAATATTTGCAATGTAGTTAGGGATTATGCTCTTTTAGTCAAGCATGGTTATAAATTTTCCAATATCTATGACTCCACTAGCCTTGGGTAGTTGCCTGGGTTTCCAGGACCAGAAGTAATTTCCATCTTGTCAAACAGACCTTAAGTCAATTGGAGCTGTTAGTTCCAAGGTATGCATACCACCATTGTGTTCTATAGGGTATTGTACATGCTGCTGACCAGGTTTTCATTGGTTTGTTTTGTTTCCAATTTTTTATTTAATTTTTGATATAAGATTCCATCACTTTCTCTCTTTTTTTCTTCATGCCACACCCTCCCATATATCCTTCCTTACTCTCTTTCTGATTCATGGCCTCTTGTTTCATTAATTGTTGCTATATACATATATGTAAGCTGGCTCCTGTCACAAGGAAAGGTCACTTCTAGTCTTTTACGTGGGGAGTAAAAGTTCACCTGCTAACAATACTGGTAGAAACAATGGCATGGAAAACTAAGTGTCTGGCAATGGCTAGGTTGACCCAGCAATTCTAGGAGGTGCACACTGTCACTATCAGAGAAACAGAAGCACGAAGAAGTAGCACTTATTCTCTATGGTCCCACAGCTCCATTCAAGCGAAGTCAACATTTTAATTCAGAGGATGAAGGCAAAGATCTGTTCCTGTTTCCTCTGGACATTACTACTTCCAAGATGGGAAAGAAACAATTTTAAAGCTAAATATAAACACATTTACTCATATCACTAAACATTCAGAATTCATTACTCACTAAACATTCAGAAATGAGGTCTCTATGTTTTATGAGTGTCTGTAATTATTAGCAGCATTAAGAGAAACAGTAAAATGCTATAATTTCATGTTTATTTTTTATTGGAATTTTTCATTTGAAGTTGAGTTTGTGGGGAAGTTGTTGTTTCACTAACACAAGTCCTTCCAGTCTCAGGTTTCAGTAAAGTTGGAGTTTATTCTCTGAATTATCCACTAGATGGCAGAAAATTGTTATCGCCCAGGGCGCTGTTACAGAACTAGCCACAGTTCAGTCTGGGATCTAAATCCCAGTAGTATGCGAATTGCTTTCCACTTTGCCCCTAGCAACACTTTCCCTTTCCACAAATGTCATATTTTAAGCAAACCACTAGTTTTTAGCTGGGAAAGAGAAGTCAGACATTTTCACGGCAATAAATATTAGGTGTGAGCCTGCTACTAACAGGTTGTGATGCACAGCTTCGCCTTGCAGAGCAGCTGTAGGCTCCTGGGAGAAGGGCTGGGCAGAGCACAGCATCCTTCATGATGCTGGAGAGACGCAAATGGGAACCCTTTGGTCAGGGTCCGGATTTATCTCAAGCCATTGAACTCTCATGACAGCTGGCTCCCAAGCCACGTTCATGGAAGCTGATTTTATTTTGATTTAGTGTGGGATTTTTTTTTTTTTTTTCTGGTGCTGGGGATCAAACCTGTAACTTCATATATGGTAGGCAGATAGTCTGCTAATGAACTCTGTCTTCAGCCCTCAACTATAAACTGGGAGGAGTGGACTAATAATATAGTACTAATGCTCTGAATAACATCTAACCTTGTGTCTATTACTGTAAATGCCACAAATGTAAATGCTGCTTCCATTCTAGATCTCTTACAAATATGGATTTGGTTATAATATACTGTGAAATCCCAAAGGAATGCTTCATAGTTTACCTAGGTGCCCCTCATAGGTACATGGGATGTTGGAGAATACAATGTTATGCATAATTTGTTGATAAATTGCTGACTAGTTAAAGAACTATATCTATCTATGCCTGTCTGCACAAACATACACATAAACACACTGGTGTGCGCACGTGGGCACACACACACATCCCTGCCTTATTCTATATCTGATAGAATGGTTGAAGAAGCATAATATATCCTAGGTTAGACCCAACTCTAAAACTATACCTACAACCCAGGATTAAACTGTGTTTCAACTCAGCAAGCCTTGGCTGGTATTTTGAAGAAACATAAAGTATACAACGCACACACTAAATTTTTTCATTAATTAACTTTTCAATTAAATTAATCTTATAGGCTCTTATGAGTATAGATTTGGCTCTAGGGATCTTAGACATAGAACCTAAATGGTAACTATACTCTTGCCTCCTCTTTAGAGTTTCACTTCTTTCCAGGTATCTGCTGGGTCTCTGAATCCAGGCAGAAGGGTTTCCTTAAGGTAGCTGGAGAGAGTATGGGCCCTTAGCCTATTAGACAGCTTTGCATGAGTCCTACCTTAAAGTCACTATGGCTTTTGCCCAAGTGGTTCCTAAAGATGATATGGGGCAAAGGAAACCAGTAAGGAAAGCTCAGACTCCCTAACTTTTGGGTGATGTGATTGTGAAGATAATAATGTTCAAGTAAACTACATACTTCTAACAGTGACCACCGCATGATGCTGTTTTAAGATGCAAAAATATATAAAATATACAATAAGTGTAAAGTATAAACAATAAGTATTCAAAAGGTATTTTACAAGTTCAATAATTAAATCCAAGTTAATTTTTTTATTTATATCTCTACATATTCCTTTCCCTTACACTTGATTTATTTTGAAGCAAACATCATATAATCACAGTACTACTCTGTCAATATTTTAATTTAAAGAAATCTTTTAAGGAAGACAAAACCATTGGATTACATTTAAAGAAATATATGCATATTTTTAAATTTTGTCTAGGTCATTTTATTATTGAATTATTTGGCCCTAGGGAGCATGGTTAGGCACCGAGGAATAGAATCCGATTTCCAGGAAGTAGCTTATGAGGAAAACTTCATAAAAGGGTTTGTAAAGGGTATCCCTGGGGACCCCTGTTCTTGTCTAACGGCTGCAGTCTCATCTGAAATTACTTTCAGGAAAAAAAATTTCTACATGCAATGTTAGCAGCCTAAAGATCAAGATGCTCGAATGTGGTCACTTCACTAACCACGGAAGTCTACTGTAGGCTGCTGAGCCGTAGAGCAGAGACGATTGTCTTCAGTGTTAGAGAAAGGCACAGTACAGCAAAGTGGAGGCTGACTTTAGAAGAGGCATCTGGAGAACAGGCCTTCGGACGGCCTCCACTCACGGCAGCCAGGACAGCCCAGAGGCTCTGTCCCCAGAACAGATGTACTTATATGCTGCCCAAGAGGTACCTACCTGTCTTTACAAGGAGTCATTCTCCTGGGGTGTATGAAAAACTCTCCGAAACTGATGAGCAAGAAACTGAGTCTAAGCCATTACTCCAGCCAGGACTGGCAACATTCCAGTAATCATCTGGGGAAGCCAGGCATAAACCTGCAGGCATGCAGGGATGCAGAAATGGAAAGAAACCATTTAAAGACCATCTTTGAGACTTCCGAAGGGCTGCGGTGGCAAATGTCAGAGATAGAATGGCAGTCGGCAGTTGGCTGCCGCTGTGGTTCCTGGGGTGCCCTTTTAGCAGCAGAAATAGGAACGAGGAGAACTGAGAGAGAAACAGACTACATAGGAGGGATGGTTTGCATGAGCCAGCCTCGACTGGAAGTCATATACTGACAGAATTCAGCACAGTGAAATGCTGTGTTTTAAATAGCTTGTGTTTTCTTTTCAAGTTGTTTCAGATCTATGACTAAAAGCGCTCGTGGTCAATTCTATCCTTGGAGCCTTGGTTTTCCAGCCTTTGCTCCAACCCAGCCTTTTCTTCCCAAGCATGACATCTGAACTAGCTTTGCTGTTCTGTCCTTAGTTATGACGTCTACATGTGCTCAGTATTATGCCCCCAGCATCTCTCCTTGTTCGCTAGAAGAAAGACTAGCAAGTCTAGCAGATCTCAGGGATAGCAACATTGCCTCCCTTCATTATAATTGTTCCCCTCTCCTTCATCCAGATAATTACACTAGTAATTTTTCTTAACAAGGAGCATAACCATGTCTTTTTTTTTCCCAATACAAACCTTCCATCATTTTGGTCCTTTCTCTTATGCTCAGTTTTCTGGTGGTGTGGAAATGAGAGGTGGGGTGGGGTTTACACACTTGACCTAATGATTCATCATAAATCAAAGTTCCCCAAAAGATATTGCCACAAGTATATGTATTTTATATATTAAATTTATATATTGTATTATTATATTATTTATATATTAAATAAATTAATAAAATATATTTTATTTATTTATTGGTATTGGGTTTTGGGGTTTGAAAGACAGTGTTTTCTGTATAGCCCTGGCTGTCCTAGAACTCACTCTGTAGACCAGGCTGGCCTCAAACTCACAGAGATCTGCCTGCCTCTGCCTCTGAATCCCAGAATTAGAGACATGTGCCACCACCACCAATCTTATTCTTATTTTTAATTGATGCATAATATTGTACTTTTATGGAGTAAACTTGATATACTGAAATATACATAGTTTAAGACAGCTAAATTAAGATAATTTGAACAATGTAATATTTCATATATTTACTTTTTAGAATACAAGTTTTTTTCTAGCAGTGAAATATTCATTATTATTAATGACACTCCCTAAGTTGTACATTAAATCTGTTGAGCTTGTTGTGTCCTCTGAGTAGCAGTGTACGCCTCTGCCCTTCTGTCCCTAAAGCATCTGCTGTTCTCATGAGGATACGAGCACATACGCGTTCACAGTATGGGGGTTTATTACTCTAGCTTACCTTTCCCCCATTACATTTCTGGAGATGTGTTTGCTGCACTTGCCCCAGCAATCATCTGTAGATGATTTCCTAAAGGCCATGCTGTCATTCTTTATGTTTCAGAGCAGCTAAAAACGTAAATGTATCCTACAGACCTACATGTGAATTTTTATTAATGATGCTCTTTTATTATGCCTCTAACAAGCTGTGATGATTTTGTAAAGCTTTACGCCTTACCCAGCTTTATTTATCTCATCCATAAAATGGGCATGACATTGATAAAACTTGACACAGTGAATACTTAAAAGGATTAATATAACACATTAAAGCATTTATGTTATATCATATATATATATATATGTTATATATATTATATGTTTACTATATACAAACTGTCTGAGATAGAAAGTAAAATTAGAAATTAATAGAAACCTAAAGACAAACATGATAGGATTTGTGTTCTGGCTACTCTTCTGTCAACTTGGCACAAGCTAAAGCTATCCAAAAGGATACTTCAGTTGAGAAAATGCTTCCATAAGATCTATTTTCTTGATTAGAGATTGATTGGGGAAGAGGGCACAGACCATGATAGGTAGTGCTATCCCTGGGCTGGTGGTTCTAGGTTCTATAAGAATGCAGACTGAGTGAAACCATGGGAGTAAATTAGTAAGCAGCACCCCTCCTTGGCCTCTGCATCAGTGATCCCACTGACTGTCAAGGGCAAGGAAGGTACTTTAAGGACTGCAGACTCACAAGTAACAAACAGGGACATAGAAGTGACAGTCTGGACAGGTCTCTGAAGATAAGACTTTTTTTTAATTGGATATTTTACTTATGTACATTTCAAATGTTATCCCTTTTCTTCGTTTTCCCCTCTGGAAAACCCTATCTCATTCTCCCCTCCCTCTGCTTCTATGAGGATGCTCCCCTGCCCACCCACCCACCCACTCCTACATCCCCACCAGGGCATTCCCCTACACTGGGACATTGAGCCTTCACAGGACCAAGGGCCTCTTTTCCCACTTATGTCCAACAAGGCCAACCTCTGCTACATATGGAACATGTACTACATATGGGTCCCTCCATGTGTACTCTTAGATTGGTGGTTTAGTCTCAGGTTCCTGTCAGCAAGCACTTCTTAGCATCCACAATAGTGTCTGGATTTGGTGTCTGTATATGGGATGGATCTTCGGGTGGCACAGTCTCTAGATAGCCTTTCATTCAGTCTCTGTTCCACACTTTGTCTCTGTCACTCCTCCCATGGGTATTTTGCTCCCCCTTTTAAGAAGGACCAAAGTATCCACACTTTGGTCTTCCTTCTTCTTGAACTTCATGTGGTCTGTGAATTGTATCTTGTGTATTCCAAGCTTTTGGGCTAATATACACTTATCATTGAGTGGATACCATGTGTGTTCTTTTGTGATTGAGTTATCTCATTCAGGATGATACTTTCTAGTTCCTTCCATTTGCCTAAGAATGTTATGAAGTCATTGCTTTTTAATAGCTGAGTAGTACTCCATTGTGTAAATGTACCACATTTTCTGTATCCATTCCTCTGTTGAAGGACATCTGGGTTCTTTCAAGCTTCTGGCTATTATAAATAAGGCTGCTATGAACGTAGTGGAGCATTTGTCCTTGTTATATGTTGGAACATCTTCTAGGTATATGCCTAGGAGTGGTATAGCTGGGTCCTCAGGTAGCACTATGTCCAATTTTCTGAGGAACCACCAGAATGATTTACAGAGTGGTTGTACCAGTTTACAATCCCACCAACAATGGAGCAGTGTTTCTCTTTCTCCACATCCTTGTCAGCATCTGCTGTTACCTGAGTTTTTGATCTTAACCATTCTGACTGGTATAAGATGGAATCTCAGGGTGGTTTTGATTTGCATTTCCCTGATGACTAAGAATTTGAATATTTCTTTAGGTGCTTCTCAGCCATTCAGTATTCCTCATTAAGAATTCTTTGTTTAGTTCTGTACTCCATTTTTTAGTAGGGTTATTTGGTTTTCTGCAGTCTAACATCTTGAATTGTTTGTATATATTGGATATTAGCCTTCTATTGGATGTAGGATTGGTAAAGATATTTTCCCAATCTGTTGGTTGCTATTTTGTCCTCTTGATAGTGTCCTTTGCCTTACAGAATCTTTACAATTTTATAAGGTCCTATTTGTCTATTGTTGATCTTAGAGCATAAGCCACTGTTTTTCTGTTCAGGAAATTCTCCCCTGTGTCCATATGTTCGAGGCTCTTCCACACTCTCTCTTCTATTATGTTCAGTGTATCTGGTTTTCTTTGGAGATTCGTGATCCACTTCCACTTGAACTCTTAAAACATATGATACAGATGCTAAAGAGTAGCTCTCCACAATTTATGGCTTCTGGTGGTGGTGTGGGTGGGGAAGGACTCAGTTATTTTAAGGGGCTATCTACTGGAAATTTGACAATGCTCCAGAAAGTATATGGGCAACACAAATTGGACTTGGGTTTTTTTTTTCTTCTTCTTCTTCTTCTTTTGGGGGGGGGTGTCAGAAGGTCACAAGGATGATGGTATGGATGAGAGGACTGAAAGTGAATGTGATCAGGGTTCATGATGTGAAACTCCAAAATAATTAATAAAAATATTATGAGAAAGAAAGAATGGAGCAGGAGCCTACACCCCCTGAGCTGTAAGCAGCAGTTTGATTCATCCTCAGGGCAGAAGTGAAACCTGTTTCACCATGTGTCTCGATGCTGTGTAGCTCATATCTTAGCCAAACAGCTTAAAACATTCAAATCTACTCACAAGGCTAGTTAAACTCAAACTTGTTTATTTGATATTACAATACTACTTTTTACCCACAGTCATAGCAAGTATGTCTTATAAGTAGAAACATAGATTTTTATTTTACTTTTTTTAAAATTTTATTTTAGCTTTCAAATTGTAAGACCTGCATAAATTCCATAAAAACTGGAGACTCAAAAGAGTTCAGGGAACATAATTGAGTGTGTGGTAGAAAATATCAGGTATTTTGATAAGATTTTTAGACACAGTAAAAAAGGTCTTACATAAAAATTTTGTTCTTCCACATAAGAATTGACAAATGGCTATGATGCAAATAATTTTCTCCACATCTTAGTTGGTTTGCCCTAAAGCACGACTGTTACAAATAATCTCCCTACTTAGCTTTAAATCCCTTCTGCCAATTCTCAGGGTCCTGAGATTTCATTAAACAGAGGTTTCACCTTTCCTCTGCAAGATGAAGTAATAACAACATCAAATTGTAATTATTTAAAATATTAAATGATTTGCACGCATCACTAATGTCTGGGTCATATTTAGAACAGCTGCAGTGAGAACAGATCATACACAGCATTTTTTTGCCTGGAAAGATGTGTGCTTGCAATTGCAGGGACATTTCCTATCAGCTTTTCTTGAATGCTCTCATGGTAATATATGAAATTAAGTTTTACCTTGCAATTTAAACAGCATACGCACCAAAAATATAGTCAGGATAATTAAAAAAAAAATCCCATCATTGTGTTTGGAGGTTGTTGTTGTTTGGGTGTTTTGTTTGTTTGTTTGTTTTATGTTGTCTTGTTTTATTTTTTGAGACCTAATTTCACTGTGTACCCTTGACTTACCTGAGACTTGATGCATGGAACAGGCTGATACTTAACTTGTTATAATCCTCCTATCACATCATTCTTTTACTCAACTTTAATGGTAGATTATTTGCTGGACAAAAAAGATATGGGTGTAGAAAAGACATATTGGTTTTCCTGTTATGTTACGTCTATTTACAGTAGGTTTAAATAGGCCTACAGGAATAAAGACTACAACATTGGAGCCATGTTCCAGAGGCTAAGTGAATTTATATCTTGTTATTACAAGAAATGCTATTGTCATACTCTCCTTTATAATGTTATTTGTAAGTAATTTCAGTGAAGGTTAAAAAGTTATTTATACACACACACACACACACATATATATATATATATATATTTCATACTTTTTCAGTCTCTGGGACTCTAAGCAAACACACATGCACACACAAATACATACATACTTTGTGCATGCACATGCACACACACAAGCAATTTGTAGGCAGATGAAATCACTCAACTACCTGTTTTGAAAATTGAAAATAACCATCCTCAACAATAAAGGAACCTCTGGTGGAATCACCATGCCTAACCTTAAACTGTACTACAGAGCAATTGTGATAAAAAACTGTATGGTACTGGTACAGCAACAGACAAGTAGATCAATGGAATAGAATTGAAGACCCAGAAATGAACCCACACACCTCTGGTCACTTGATATTTGACAAGGGAGCTAAAACCATCCAATGGAAAAATGACAGCATTTTCAACAAATGGTGCTGGCACAACTGGCAGTTATCATGTAGAAGAATGAGAATTGATCCATTTTTATCTCCTTGTACAAAGCTCAAGTCTAAGTTGATCAAAGACCTCCACATAAAACCAGAGACACTGAAATTTATAGAGGAGAAAGTGAGGAAAAGCATCGAAGATATGGGCACAGGGAAAAAAATTCCTAAACAGAACAGCAATGGCTTGTGCTGTAAAATCAAGAATTGACAACTCTGTCAACAAGACCAAAAGGCCACCAACAGATTGGGAAAGGGTTTTTACCAATGCTAAATCTGATAGATGACTAATATCCAATATATACAAAGAGCTCAAGAAGCTGGACTCCAGAAATTCAAATAACCCCATTAAAAATGGGGTACAGAGCTAAACAAAGAATTCTC
>NC_034611.1:32413955-32426808 GCF_900095145.1 Mus pahari | reverse complement strand
ACAGGGGAATGCCAGGGCCAAGAAGTGGGAGTTGGTGGGTAGGGGAGCAGGGGCAAGGGGAGGGTATAGGGAACTTTCGGGATAGCATTTGAAATGTAAATAAAGAAAGTATCTAATAAAGAAAATTGAAAATAGAAATCTGTTTTCTCTCTGTATGAGGCATATTTTCTGTTCTTCCTAAATGTGGCACAAAAGAAGAACTATTTATCTTGCTAGCAAAGGAGACATCTCCAGATATAAGATGTCATTGCAGATTGATTTCTTCCTGTGTTCTTTCTGTTTCTGTGCATACTGTGTTATTGCTTTTAAGAAATAATATGAGGAAAGAACACACAACAGAACTGATCCCTTTCTAGTGAGCTTTTTAAAACACACCTTACATGAGTCAATGCAAAAATAATAATTCATACTTTTGGATTCACAGTCTACTTAGCTGAGAGGATATTAATGGAAAACCAAAGAAGAAGAAATCCTCAGAAACCTTGTTCGCTTACATATGACCTTTCTCAGATTTTTATTTTCCTTTCTTTCAGGAGTCTTATTTATTTGCATTCTCTGATCTTACTCAGTTTCTTCACTCTAAAAAACATGATTCTCGAAAGTTGCCCATGCCCCGTGGCAGCTCAGATTGTTCTCCTCATGTTTGACATCGTCTACACTCCCTCACTTATGACTTCCTGAGATACCAAGATTGCTGTTTTCCCATTAGCTTCTAAAACTAGGGAACATGCAAGACATGCTACACCCTTGTCATTTCTGAGCATGAAGAAAGAGTCTGGACTCTTAATGTTTTTCCACATTGCCATAGGGAGATAACTAATCCAGTAAATTACTTGTTGTGCAAGCTTAAAGAACCTGAGACTAGATCCACAACACCCATGTGAGAAGTCAGATATGACTGTGCATGAATGCAATCTTTGTACTGGGGAAGAGGAGATAGGAAGATCCTGTGATTGCTGCCCAATCAATATAGCCAAATTTGTGAGTTCTGGGGTCAATAAAAATCCACACCTGTCTAAAATTAAGGTATGGATCAATTGAGGAAGAAACTCAACATTAACCTCTACTCTCCACATACATACACATACTTGGGACAGACAAGTAACACATACATGTAAAAAATATTAATTTGGGGGGGGTTTTGAAAATATTATTTTGAAATATCTCTTATATTCCAAGAGACTAAGACTTTTAGAACCTTATAGACAGTTATTAATAAACCTTGAGGTCACTTGAGATTAGTAGCCTATTCTGTTCAGCCTGTTTATTTAGCCTATTTTTTAAAAGGTATTTTCTTTATTTACATTTCAAACTTTATCCCCTTTCCTGGTTTCCCCTCCCAAAACCCCCTATTCTCCATCCCATCCCACCCCTCTCACCAACCTACCCACTCTTTCTTCCTGGTCCTGACATTTCCCTACACTGGGGCATCGAGCCTCCACAGAACCAAGGGCCTCTCCTCCCATTGATGTCCATCAAGGCCATCCTCTGCTACATATGCAGCTGGAGCCATGGATCCCTCCATGTGTACTCTTTGTTTGGTAGTTTAGTCCCTGGGAGCTCTGGGGGGGGGGGTTAACTGGTTGGTTCATATTGATGTTCCTCCTATGGGGCTGCAAACCCCTTCAGCTCCTTCAGTCTAGCTTCTCCATTGGGGACCCTGTGCTCAGTCCAATGATTGGCTGAGAGCATCCACCTCTGTATTTGTCAGACACTGGCAGAACCTCTAGGAGACAGCTATATCAGGCCCCTGCCAGTAAGCACTTGTTGGCATCCACAATAATGTCTGAGTTTGGTGACTATATATGGGATGGATCCCTAGGTAGGGCAGTCCCTGGATGGCCTTTCCTTCAGTTTCTGCTTCACAATTTGTCTCTGTATCTCTTCCCCTGGGTATTTTGTTCCCCCTTCTAAGAAGGACCAAAGTACTCACACTTCGGTCTTCTTTCTTCTTGAACTTCATGTTGTATGTGAATTGTATCTTGAATATTCCAAGCTTTTGGGCTAATATACACTTATCAGTGAGAACATACCATGTGTGTTCTTTTGTGACTGGGTTACCTCACTCAGAATGATACTTTCTAGTTCCTTCCATTTGCCTAAGAATGTTATGAAGCCATTGTTTTTAATAGCTGAGTAGTACTCCATTGTGTAAATGTACCACAATTTCTGTATCCATTCCTCTGTTGAAGGACATCTGCGTTCTTTATAGCTTCTGGCTATTATAAATAAGGCTGCTATGAACATAGTGGAGCATTTGTCCTTGTTATATGTTGGAACATCTTTTGGGTATATGCTCAGGAGTGGTTTAGCTGGATCTTCAGGTAGCACTATGTCCAGTTTTCTGAGGAACCACCAGACTGATTGAAAGTGTGAGCACAGGGTCCCCAATGAAGGAGCTAGAGAAAGAACTAAGGAGGTGAAGGGGTTTGCAGCCCCATAGGAGGAACATCAATATGAACCAAATAGTACCCCCAGAGCTCCCAGGGACTAAACTACCAACCAAAGAGTACACATGGAAGGACCCATGGCTCCAACAGCATATGTAGCAGAGGACAGCCTTATCGGTAGTCAATGGGAGAAGAGGTCCTTGGTTCTGTATGGTCTTGATACCCAATTGTGCAGGAATGCCAGGACCAGGAAGCAGGAGTGGGTAGGTCAGTGAGCAGGGGGAGGGAGTATCGAATGGGGGGGGGTTGGAGGGGAAACCAGGAAAGAGGATAACATTTGAAATGTAAATTAAGAAAATATCTAATAAAAAAAACATTACAAAGTCTATTTTGTTTTCAAACTACATTTTATGATTAACTTTCCCTCCAAATGAACTCAGCTAACGGAAAAACCCCAACTTGTTCTAGGAGCCATGTCTCCCTGGTAACAATCACAATTCCCCTGGGCAAATAGCCACTCCACTCCTAACAACAACCAATCAGTTCTTAAGGGGAAAGTACCTAATGTCTAAAGTAGAATGATTAAGCTAGCAACCATTGTTCATACCAAACTGAAATCATTACTAGCCAATACAAGTATACCAAGCAAATGTCAACCAATCATGTACCTGCCAAGTTGGAAAGTGTCTCATGTTGCTACCCTGATAAATAGGCAAGGCTTGTACCTGCTCAGGACATGCCACGCCTCCCACTGTGCTGGGGAGGTTGGAGGGCCCCAGCCCCAGCTTGAATAAGGACTCTGTTTTTGCAGATGAGTTGGACTCCTAGTGGTCTCTGGTGGTCTGTGAGCACCTCACAATATGGACATAGCCATGCACCAGATTGCATTTATTACAAAAATCCTAAGCTACAGAGAGGGAAGTAGAGATGGAACCTCACGCTTGTTCTTGATTAAACTACTAAGAGGGTCAGAATGGGGAGTGTTTTGATTTCTTCTCCTAATGAGATGCTGATACATACTGGTGACTGAGTTTTTCCTCCATGCATATCACCCATTTTTTATTTGGTTGGTTGTTGTTGTTGTTGTTGTTGTTGTTGTTGTTGTTGATGGTGGTGGTGGTGGTTTGGGTTTGGGTTTTTTTGTTTGGTTGGTTGGTTGATTGGGTTGGATTTTATTTTTGGTTTTGGTTTTGCATGTGTGTATGCCTTGTATGAGGAATCTTTAGTGCATTTAAGGCACATAAACATACAAAGAAACACACACACACACACACACAAGTGTGGCTTACCAATGTTTACCAACAATTCTTCCAAATCTAATTTCTCATACTTAATTTCCCCTGGGCTTCTGTTCTCTTAACTTTTCTATTCCTGCTGTATTGTTCTCTCTTTGTACATGGGCATACCCTTCTGAGACACGGAACAAACTTATTGCCATCACCACATAATCTACAGGCATATCAATGACTATTTGTAGTTCAGCCTCTGCCCTTCAGTATTAGGCAAACCTACTTGGATGTTCAGTACCTCCAGCCCAACATTCAAGAGTTTACTCTCCACAGTGCCCAGGTTGTCCCTTCTCCTGCACTCTTTCATGGGGATGCTGACCTTTGGAGTATTGCTAGCAACCACTTTTCCATTGTTCAATGTAACACTCACTAAGCTTATACAGCACCTCGCTAATTCCACACCAGGCTGTTATGGAGTTTTTGTATGTGCTCTCATGTTTAAAACTCAACACATACTCACGATGATTTGTCATCACCACTTTCCAGATAACAAATGGGAAGCACAACATGACCACAGAACGTGCCATACTCACATGTGAAGTGAAGGTCCCTCAGAAACACCACACTTTATACTACTTCCTTTCCAGTGCCTGCTCTACCCCTCTGCTTGCTTATACCTTGCAGATATTTAGTTTTTACCTTAGCCCTGCCTGCAATAGTTTTGATTTGCCTGTTATTACCTATCACTTTTTTTTTCACCATAAAGGCTTCTCTTTTTAAAGTACTTTTTAGTTACTAACAAACTTAAATTTCTGAGCCTTCTAGTGAACTTTTAGTTTTGTTATGAGAATTATCTCCAAAACAGCAATCAGATCACTTTAAGTCACAAACCCTTGGAGGGAAACATATGGTCTTTAAAAGTTAGACTCCTATCTACCCAGCAGCACCCCCCTTGTAACTGCCACATTTGCAAATGTTTATCCCCACCAGTTTACATATCTGTCCTCTTGTTAAAAATGTATCATATTGTGTCATAAAATTACTAATATTTGACAAATTTAAAAATACAAAAATAGCAAAGTTGCATTCTACTTACTGAAGTTTTTTATTGAAAATATTAGCCCCTACCTTTTGGTTTCATGGACTTTTTTGTTGCATAGTATCCAAAGACAACACTTCTCGCTGTTTCCATTGCCCCTCCTGATGCTAGTCACTTCCATATTTTTCACAATGTGCTGAAACACTACTAGACTAGGCTCTGAGAGACTCAACACAAGAAGGAATGAAGAGTTGTTGTTGGTTTTGTTTGCATCCTAAATGCCAGACATGCCGGCCTCAGTGGGAAAGGATGTGGCTAATCCTGTGGAGAAATGATGCCCAGGTGGGGTACCCTCTAAGAGGCAAAGGGGAAGGGAGAGGAGAACTCCATGAGGGGAGGCCAGAAAGGGGGCAACATTTGGGATGCAAATAAATAAAATATTTAATTAACTTTTTAAAATGCCAGACCTTTAATTAACATTCCACCACTTGTAGAATATGACCATATACTGATGTTGTCAGATGGGAAAAAAAAAGAAAAGGAATGTTACCTTTTAAAACAATCTGCTATATTCTATCACTTGAAACATGTACATGCTCAGAGAGGATGCTATTGAACTTGGAGATGTATTTTTGGCACTGGATAGTCACACACTAAATCTTTCTTTGAATGTGGGGGGGGGGAACAGTGTCCTCCATGCATACATTCATTCTTCTCTAGCTGGGTTTGTCAGACATGATCTCCTTATTTCCGCTTGTGGGATTTATGTAGCTAACTCTTACACCTCTCCTCTCTCCTTTCCTATTTTTGAATATGTTTAAAAGCTAAATCTAGGTAACTCCATGTGAGTATGATTCAGGAAATATAATTGGCGACATAGAAAAATTAGCAAGACATTCCTTCTCTTACAGATTTTTTTTGTTCACTAAATTGTGGATCAAAACTTTTTGCTTCCAGCTAATGAGTTGGCTCATTGGGTAAATGAACTTACTGCCAAACCGGATGACCTGTTTGATTGTGATCGATTTCCATACCCAACAAGGGTCTTGGAAAAAATGATTCCTCCAGGCTGTCTTCATACTTCCCCATGCAGACTGCAAAATGAGCGTGCATATGCTTGCTTTCTAACACACACACACACACACACACACACACACACACACACACACACACACATACAAAATCAATGTATAAAAACCTTGGAGGTTAGTCTCCATGTTATTGCCTGCTTTAGCTACCTTATCTGTAAGTTATCATTCACAAGTACAAGTATTCTGTCAGGCCTACTTTTGTGCCAGATAGAATGTTTTCCACATGACAGAATCTGTTCAATACTGAAACGTCATAACGCATTAGCTGCTATCAAAGCTTACAGAACAGTTTTCATCTCAGCACTTTGTGAATCTCCTTCCATGTAGACATTATTTCTCTAATACTATATTTTCCTCTCTCCTTGTCTTGATGCAACATATCCTGTATTAAAAACTTAAGAAAGAATGCACAGAAGGCAAAACCGAGCAGATCGTCTGACCTTACTCATCATTGGCAGTTTGAGTACAAAGTTCCCAATAACTCATAAAGATAGATGCTAGATACCAAGAAAGATCATTATGATAGATAAGAGACCCATAGACTGACTGACATATGGTAGACTTGTAGATTATTTTGATATAACTAATGTTTATCCAATGCTAGCCCTTTGTGTATAACCACTTCAAAAACTCATACTTAACTTGTGTTCTCAAGTTTTCCTTACGCATTTGCTCTGAAGTTTTGTTCTGAACTTTCCTGGTATGAATTGTTGTTTGATAACTGCACTTGGTTGGGTCTCTGTGTCTGGCCACAGGCCTCTGTGTCCAGCAATGGGTCTCGGTGTCTGGCCATGGGTCTGTATGTCCAGCAATGGGTCTTTCTGCCTGACTATTGGTCTCTCTGTCTAGCTGTAGGTCTCTATGCCTGTCTGGCCATCCTAAACACCTTAGTCCTAAAATACTGCACTGTGTTCATCCCTTGCTCTTTGCTTTCTTCCATTTCTTCTTGTTCTAAAGCTTGCAGAGTTATGGAATGCTCTGTATTCATCTTCTATGCATCCCTTTCACCCCAAGTGATATTATTTTCCCTCCATGTGTTTTTATTATGTTTTTAGAAGTTACTCTAACTTTATGTCCCAAATGACTTTGTGCCCTCTCTCCATGCCTCCATCCCTCTTTCTCACTTTCCTTCCTATTCCCTCCTTTCTCCTTTGTTATCTTTTTTGAATCCATTTTCCTGTTTTTTACCTAAAGATAGGATTTCTTTATTCTGCCCAGGCTAACCTCAAAGGACCCCTTTCCTTCCCCCTCCCTCCATTCCCCCCCCCAACAGTCCTCCTGCTTCAGTCTTCCAATTAGATGGGACTTCTGGTACTTGCCTGGTTCAAAGGTTCTTTGTTTTGTCTTTTGTTGTTAATGTAGCTCTATGTGGATCTGCAGGGCTTTGAGCCTGCTTTATCAGTGAACAAAACTGCATCCTCATTTTCAGATTCTTAACTTATATCTTATTTGTCTGTTTTCTTGTAGCATAAGAGGTTTCAAATAGTAGCAACATGTTATCACTAATATTAGAGAATTAATGCGAGTAGTAATGGTTTGAATTGGGAGAAGTTAATTTAGGTTTTTCTGTTGCTTTGTTTCCTTGAAGTACTTTCCTTTTATGCTCCCCCCCCTCTCTTTTTATATAAGAGAGTTGACTCTGATGCCTCAAAACTTTGATAACTTGCACACATTAAAAAACATTAAAAACAATTTGGTATCCACGAATGTAGATAAAATGTATCTGCTGTCATGTTTAACTTTGAGGCCTCTAAGAGAGAGCCACATTTGTGTTAGGGCATGCCTAAACATCAGTGTATGAAGGACATACCCTTTTTCAATTTTCCATAGAAGAGTTCTTCATTGAAGAGCTTCATAAAGAGTATATTCATAGAGGTCTAAGCCAGGCTAAAGAAAATGAGCAAAAGATAGCAGAGTCCAGGACCATCCGGGTTAGAAAACTATTATGACCTCAAATAGACCACACACAGTATTGTATCCTCCATAAAAACACACTTAAAATATCTACAAGCCTAACAAACTTTATAGCAAGAACAAAACGTGGATTCTGGACACTGACCTGTTCAGACCCACAGCTGGACCTACTACACTCTGTCCCTCTCTCCCTGCTTTTTCCTCAGAGGTTACTGGCCACCAGCCTGCGGGCAGCAAGGGAACACTGTGGGTAGGAGGTTGATAGGGTTGGGGTGGGCTTGGGAGGGTGTATGGAATCAGGGTGCAGACAGCTGTATGTGTGGACAAAATGACCTCTGGAGACAGGCACTGCTAGAGGAGTCTATTTTATTATTTCCAGGATATGGTATATAAGAGCTTTTTAAGGAGTACAGGTGAAAAAGGGATCATTGGTCATACTATCAAGTGAGTGGGAAGAACTGGTTGGTTATAATACAGAACCTGATTATCATGCATGTGGGAAGCCAGAAGGAGATGTGTGTGCTAAATTATGCCGTCTTACAGGGACTCTGGACAAGGTCACTTTTCAGACAAGGCCAGCCGCCTGTGTTCAAACACTCTCTCCAAACAAAAACAGGCAGAGACGGGGAAGCCCCTACTGAGAAAGGGAGTTGCTCATTTTGTGCCATTCTCAGAAAGCCATGTTGTCATGGGAGGTAGCTACCTTAACAGCAAGACTCCCCAGCAACCTTCCCAGGATGACATGCAGTATCCTGGGGTGATTGGGATCACTCTGCTACAGCTCTGGAAAAGATAAACTACCATTTTGTCCATCTTAACATGAACATGCATTTTTTTTCTTTTTCTTTATTAGATATTTTCTTCATTTACATTTCAAATGCTATCCCCTTTCCTGAGAAACAACGTCCCTTCTTAGCAAGCAAACACATCTAGGAGGTGTTTGAGAGATGTTATTGTGGTATATCATATGTGTGTGTGTGTGTGTGTGTGTGTGTGTGTGTGTTTGTGTGTGTGTGTGTGTGTGTGTGTGTATGAGTGTGAAAGTATATTTGTAAATGGTGCAGAGGTGCTATAGTTATTTGCCAAGAGAACAAAACATGAGATGTCAGCAAAATTCTAAACCTTTGTTCCTGCCTGGAACTCTACATCAGGACATGCAGCAGATCGCATCTTTGTACAGGAATTCTGAACAGCATGAAGAAAGACAACTCACAACATTCAAACAAAGGACAAAGAGTCATTGGTCCTACTGTCATAGATGACTCATGTCATAGAATCTAACCCTGACAACAAAATAATCATAATCCCTTCAATATGTCGTGATAGTTATTAACTGCATGCGGGAGTAGCTTTTTTCTGGGAATCAGAAGATGTCCATCTCGGGTTTCTTTCAGTATTATATATCTTCATTCATTAGGAACCTGAAGCGAGGTGATTTTATACATGCTCGTTTTTCTCTTTCCCTTTTCATGTGTGTATGTACCTAAGTGTCTATATGAATGTTCACATGTGTACAGGGCTGTGCCTACGTGGGGTAGAAATAACCCTGATTACAAATGCACCCAACTTATGGGGAAATATCTCATTCAAACCACCACATTTATACAAGCAACTCTCTGCTGTGAAACTTCCCAACTTGGAGTACCATGTCAGCCCTCGTAATTATTATGTTTTATAATTCTAGTTCCAAATTCCAGGAGAGCCAATGTCTTTTGGCCACTGAGGACACTACACACATAGACACACATGCAGGCAAAACACTCATAATATAAATAATAAATCTTGTTTAGAATGACAAATATTTTAATATAAGAAAATAGTTTGCTTTTTATAATCATCCCCAGTTAATAAAATTATTTTAGTAAACGTGCCTAAGCTTTTGATGAAGACAGAACTTGAGTTATTTGCATGCTCAACTAACTATTGAGCTACTGAGAATCACATGGAATGTAACAGCATGTGATATGCAGATATAGTAGGGAGAGAGCTCTCAATACAAACAATGAGATCCTGTGAATGGTCTGGCTTTGAAAACGACTGAACAGTGCTTGGCACAATGTGGATCAAGTAAAGGGCAATTATATATTGATTTACATGTTATTTGCATTCTGAAAAGTCAGAGCAGATGACTAAAATAGTTACATTCTGGATTGAGATTAACTTCAAAACTAGTCCTTCCTCCTACTGACTCCAGCCCTGTTTTCCTGGGTTAACCTTTTGAAAACTGGGGAATTCACCTGATAGTCAATGACTTCTCACAGTGCTTTTCTGCCAAGTGGTAATCAAAATGAACAAAAAATCTGCTGTTCACACTGTCACCACTTTCTGCTCTCACTTTATAAGTGTTGCATGTTCTGGGATTAACTAGGAAGCAAAATGTCATCTAAATAGATTATACTGTAATGTAGCATAGAAATAATTATTCACACCATGGGAGTGGGCCAGTAGAACACCATTTTAGAATTTAAAATAACTGTAGTTGGATAATTAGTATTATTTGTTTATTCCCCTAAGGGTAATTTAATTCTCTATGTAGCACATTTCCTTACTGTAAAAGGACATCAGAAATAAATGCAGTCTAACACATTCTTGCAAAGATAACAAAACATGAGCAAGGTTGACCTGTCCTGTGCTGCTTTACTCGATTTGATGGGGTTTTGAAAATGATAAGAATTCATGAAGCATTTTTCAAAGGACAGCTTGTCATAGCTGAAAGAAACAGTTACATGAAAAGAGAGCCCTCAAATGCTGATGGTTAGCCAATGACTGAGTAAGGTTAAGGATGGGTCATTTGGTTAGTCTCAATATGGGCTTTATCTCTCTAACGTAAATTCTTTGTCCTTTAATAGTATGTTGTCTTAGCAAATAATACAGTATGATTCATTATTTTTTAATTCACATACACATATTAACAACTTACCATAACTACGCAATGTATTAAATACTGGTGAAGTGAAGAAAAACTAAGTTTATGTAGATCATTTCTATACTTAGCTTACAATGTCATATACAGAAATTTTTCAAAGCAGTAAATATGAATAAGAATTCTGAAGGCAGGGAAACAGTACAAATGAGATTTACTTGAGTTTTAGGAATATTAAATCATTTTGCCAGTGATAGATATGTTCTTATTCAGGGTGTGAACGTCACTGTCATTTCAATATTCCTAGAGGCTAGCATAAAACTCATTTTCGGTTGGCATTCCTTCAGCTCAGTGGAGAACATGATGAACAAAATGTGAATAAGGTATGTTTGCTTAGTGGTGGTAAGATTATGCATCCTTCCAATGACATATATTGAAATGAAGATTTTTAAATCTAGTTCTGAACTCTTTATTGTTGTTACTGCTGTTTGAACTCCTTGACATAAGTCTCAAAAACAGACACTAGGGATGGAGAAAAGGCTCTAGTTGGTAAATGCTTGCTGCACAAGCATGAGGACCTGAGTTTGATCCCAGAGGCTATATCAAAGTATTGTGTGTCATAGCACACACTTGTAACCCCTTTTCTGATGAAGTAGAGAGGCGTGATTCCCTAGGCTCACTAGCCAGACAGACGAGCCTTATCAGAAAATCCCAGGCTAAATTCTGCATGAACAACATCTGATGCAGAATACTTCTGCCCTGTATGTCCTTGCAAGCATTCCCATATGTGCGGCTGCTATGTATGTGCACTCTTAGATGTGCATGGGCATGCACACCATAGTGGCTATTCCTGGTTGTCAACTTGACTGTATCTGGAATGAACTACAATCCAGAATTGGAAGGCTCACCAGTGATCCTAATCTGGAGGCTGGGAGATAGAAGTTTCTGACCTGGATCTTGGCATGGAAATCTTGAGGCATCGTGGTTATGAATTCCAGAAGATTAAGACAGGGAGACCTCTGAGTTCAAGGTTATCTGGGATTAAAGTCATGGTGGCACACACGTTTAATCTGGGCTATACTTTCTGCTGGAGACCTACATAAGGACATTGGAAGAAGGAACATTGACACTCTTTCTCTTCTTCACCTGCTTGCCTTATGGGACTGTGCAACTGCTAGATCCTTGGGACTTCCATTCACAACTGCTGCTAAGCATTTTTGAGAGTTGGACTTCAGACTATATAGAGACTACCCATAAGTTCTGTGACTCTAGAGAACCCTGACTAATACACACACACATGTGTATACACATGCAAACACACACACACACACACACACACACACACACACACCAAATCCCTGAGCTCCATTGTCTGGCCATCACTCCATTGACCTCCCACAGGCACACACTGTGGAATATCCAGGTTAGATTCCCCTCAGCCCTTCACCTGCCTGTCTCCCAGGGCATGCCCAACTCCAGAAGCTGACAATTTACTGACCTGCCTCCCCAGCTCCATTGTCTGGCTACCACTCTTCCAGCCTCAACCAGAGGCCCTGCCCAAGAAAAATCCAGGCACGTTACACCAAGAACATCCAGTTCAAGGATTCACACTGGAGGTCTGCTCCACAAAGCACATCCAGATTAGTGCTACTATCATGATGCCTGCCACACCAGGAACATTCATGGACAACCAGATTGCTAAAGGCCAGCATAAGAACACAAACAACAAGATTCAGGTCAATATGGCAACTTCAGAGCAAAGCTTTTTTTCTACTACAGCAAGCCCTGGATATCTTAACACAACTGAAGCATAATAAACCTTAAATCCATCCTTATAAATGAATCCTAAACCACACAGAGAAGAAATTCAATGAAGAAAGAGAATTTCAGGCCAATTCCTCTTATGAACATTGATGCAAAAAATACTCAATACAATACTCCCAAAATGAATCCAAGAATTCGTCAAAGATGTCATCCACCATGATTAAGTAGGCTTCATCCCAGGGATGCAGGTTGCTTCACTATTCAAAAATCCATCAATGTTGAGCAGAGGAGGCAGGCCGGTTGTA
The DNA here is from genome assembly GCF_900095145.1 of Mus pahari. Classification (NCBI taxonomy): domain Eukaryota; kingdom Metazoa; phylum Chordata; class Mammalia; order Rodentia; family Muridae; genus Mus; species Mus pahari. The sequence continues at coordinate 32,414,213 of NC_034611.1, read as the reverse complement.
GCAGGTCTGCTCCAGCCTGACTTGGGGCTCTCAGATGCACTCAGTGCCTGCCAGCGCAGCTGACTGTGGTTTCCATGTTATCGTTGTTGCCTTTCAGATTACACTGATGGTGTGGGGGCTCTGGAAGAGAGGGAGGCATTTCGTGTATACTTTTTAATACAAATTTTATTGTTATGCATACATGGTAATGTTCATATTTAACATCTTTCATAGTTTCAGTCTTTTAAAAATGGATCATTTCATATCACAGAAATCCAT